>NC_064818.1:65874039-66009855 GCF_023721935.1 Panthera uncia | reverse complement strand
ATATATATATATATATATATATCCCACACTGTTCATTTAAGTGCTTATCCCTCTATCTGAAAAAGACATGGGAATTGGGAGTGATGTAGGGGTGGGGGGTGGGTAGGGAAGAAGGAAGTAGAAGGGAATAAGATATGTCTTGAAGCCCTCAGCTAAACTTTCCCAAAAGGCAGATTTCCATTCCCTCTGTTTTTACCTGTTTGGTCCTAATGGTATAAGATTTGTTACCTCAGCTCAGATAGGTTGAGAGTTTATAACTGCTATCACGTGATCACATTCGATTTCCAAAATAACTGTGAAGTAGGCACCCAAAGTATTCTTCCCATTAACAGAGGAGTCAACCAAGATTTATGGAAGTTAAATTATTTGCCACACTCTGGTGTGAATCTGACAATAACATCATGAGCAACAAGAGATAATATTTACTGAGTACTTACTACATACCAGGCACTGTACTAGGTGCTTTTAGCTGTTTTCTCACTCAGTCCTTGCAACAATTCTGAGGCAGATTAATCCCCACTTACAGAAAAAGAAATGAGGCTCAAGAACAATCAAATTACTTATTAAAGATCACACAGATCATAAAGCAAAGTCATAAGACTAACAAAGTTCTGATTCCAAAACCCATGTCTTAACCCATGTCTATACCATTTCAGGATACATTAAATAGGTATAAATAATGATGTAAATAAACACGAACCAAGGAACATTTTTGACAGAACAGGACTTGAAAAGATAGGACTGCTTTCTATAGTCTGAGAAAATGTTGACTAAAAAGAGCCAACAAAATACAGAAAATCTAAATATCTTAAAAAAATTATTTCTCCCCTCATCTAACACCTAATTCTATAGACCACACTAGTACTTTACGGACTTTTAAAAGAGAAATTTCTCCCCCTAATATATTATATGTCTTAATGCATAATTCACATTACCTTGAGTTCATTTTCTACTGAGTGGTATCTTCCTGAAAAGTATGACAAAAAGAATATATTTTATAATTTAAACTCAGTATGTTAAATTCTACAGTCATTTAGGTCCAGTTTTCCATTAATAGAACATATAAATAAATGTTTCCATAACTGACCACTAGGAAGTGATTATGCAGATCAATTTAGAAAAGAACCTGACTCATGCATCCTTGACCTAGGCACCAATTATTAAAAACTAGCACTAATTAGTCCTTAGTAATAATACTAACAGTACATGCTTACTTTAAAACTATTTTTTTCCCTTAACTAAAAGAAAGAATAATTCAGATATGTGAAGGGAGACCTAGATGTCCAGAGACTTACTTGGGAAGTTCTATCTATATTAAATTTTACTCACCTTATAATCTAACCCAAATTCTCATGTTAAATGGATGTATCTCTTTACTAATCTCAATCTTAAAAGGAATGTGATTAAAAGTAATATATTGAAAAGAAAATGTAGTCAAAAAAAAGACCAAAAGATCTGGAGCTGTAAGGTTTGGTCTCCAAAACCCTTGATTAATTACAGTGTGACCTGAGCATGGCTACGTTTAAAGGCCTCAGTTTTTTTCATCTGAAAAATGAGTTTAGGGGGCTACATGATCTCACAGGTACCTTAAGGCTCTAAAACTCCTACTGCTAAGTCAGCAGGAAGTAGTTCCAAGGACCAATACTGGGTGTTTGACACATAGTAGTACTCAAGAAGTACTTTCAGACTGGAAGACCAATTCTAACATAATGTCCAGGTCAAAAAACAAACCCTGAAGATTACTGTAAAGGTACTACTGTAATTGTGTTGAGTAGATTTACAAGGTGAGACAGTACTTACAATTTATCCCTATTAAAAAGTTCATTAGGTCCCCATGACTACAGGTAATAATCATCATGCAAACAGACGTTTTGGAATACCCTAACAACGTATTTATATTCTTAGTATTTCTCAAAATGTATTTCTACAACATTTACTTCCATGGTCAAACAGGCTTATAGTTAGGATAAGATGTGTTTCAAACATAATTATACTGTTGTCCTTACAGCAGAAATGATCTGTTTTTGATATGAAAATGTACTCTGTGGGGGCACCTAGGTGGCTCAGTTGGTTGGGGGTCTGGCTTCAGCTCAGGTCATGATCTCGCAATTTGTGAGTTCAAGCCCCATGTTGGGCTCCGTGCTAACAGCTCAGAGCCTGGAGCCTGCTTCAGATTGTGTCTCCCTTCTCTTTCTGCCCCTCCCCTGCTCATGCTGTCTCTCACTCAAAAATGAATTAAAAAAAAAAAAAAAAAAGTACCCTGTGATAGAGAATATACAAGATTTCCCAATACATTTGGATCAAAAAACCATTTCTAAGGAATATCTATAACATCTCATAGTGTTTCAAGTGCTTAAATGACAAATATTTAGTAAACCTAGATCAGCATTAAAACACTGATACATTTTTAATAATTTTGTAAAATTCTAAGATTTAAAAAACACCAGAGTAACTGGAATAACAAAGACTAAACCCTGAAATCTCCAATAATCAGGCATTAAAATTTTCTATAAGGCTATTAGAATGTATTTGTATTTGAAGCTAAGAAAATAATACATTCCAACATACAGAAGGAATGGAATGAAAACAAAAATACCTAGTTTCTCCAAGCAGTCATCCTGCTCTTGCTAATGGATAGGTAAAACAGAACAAGGTCAAATGAATACAAGATTATGTTCAAATCAGAGACTAGAAGAAAGCTTGCCCACCAGCTATTAAGATTTTTCAACCACATTTCTTTTAATAGAGTCATTAAGTGAAGAAAATAAATTCACATTTCTCTTGAAAAACAAGATGCCAGGGCACCTGGGTAGCTCAGTCAGTTAAGCATTTGACTCTTGATTTCAGTTCAGGTCGTGATCTCACATTTCCTGAGTTCAAGCCCCACATCGGGCTCTGCACACACAACGTGGAGCTGCTTGGGATTCTCATTCTCTCTCTCCACCCCCCACTCTGCTCCTCTCCCACCCCCCTCTCTTTCAAAATTTAAAAATTTTAAATCTAAAAAAATTTTTTGAAAAGAAAAACAAGATGCCATTCAGAATACTAGATTAGTGGTAGTAGCTAAAGCATGAAAGTTCAATTTCTAGAGGTGCCTGGCTGTCTCAGTTGGTAGAGCATGAGACTCTTGATTCCAGGTCTGTGAGTTCAAGCCTCACATTGGGCATAGAGATTACTTAAAAATAAAAATAAAACCACAAATAAATAAACAGAATTCTTTGAGAACCGAGGCAAAATCATTACTACCCAAAAATGGAGGGAAGGAGGGACTCAATGCTAAAAAAAAAAGTAGAGCAATACCTATTAAGAACTCCAAGGGTTTAAAAAAGGTATGACTCAAGAATTTATATCCAGTCTAAGAATACAGTTTAGTATAAATGGCAACAGTTAAACAATAATGAATATGAAAGAACTCAAGGAATACTGTTCTTATGAACTGCTTTTGAAGAAAACACTAGTTGACAAAGTTCAACTATCCAAAGAATAAAAATAAAAATTATGAAAAAAGGGCAAGTTTTGAGCATAAAGTCCATTTAATTATTGGCCTGAAAAAAAAAAAGATAAAAAGATTTATAGCTATAGAATATAATGTAAATGTTACAATCCTCAAGAATGGAGAGGAAATAGGACTGAGATATGCTTATACCTTTATACAGCACTGCTTTACACCTTTGAGTATACTTCAATTGCTATACCTCGATTTATTTCTTAAAAGATGAGGAAATAAGCATAATGCTGTAATAAATACAGATGAGCTAAATAGATTCATTAAAAGAAAGTCTCAGATAGATCATAAAACATAATTGTATGAATAAATGATCCACACTCCCCCTGCCCCAATGTGAAAGGACAAAAATGAAATACAAGCAGACTATGTTCAAAATGAAACAGGCATTCTAAAGATATAGGCACAAAGATATTCACTACAGCATTATTTGTAACAGCAACATACCGAAACAATCTATATATCCAACAACACACGTCCAACGGGAGTTTATCTCCGTTATGGTTAGATAAACTATTGTTTATTCAATGAAATACTATATATTTACTAAAAAGTATGCTGTACCAACCATGTATGTTTCTCACTTGTTTCAAGTCAGACAGTAAAGCATACTAGCTAATGCTAAAGGCTCTGCAGCCAGACTCTTGGGAGTTCCACAACTTCCAACTCCCCAACTTACTAGCATGTTAAGGTTTCTGTGCCTCAGTTTCCTTCTCTGTATGAAGGGGATAATAATACTACCTGCCTCTCAAGGCTGTGATGAAGATTAACAATGAATATCCAAACGCTTGATAGAACAGGGCCTACAACATATAAAACACTGTGGAAGTTTTAGATTCATTATAGTTAAGTGAGGAAAACTCAGCTTTAAAACAACATCATGTTACCATTTATGAAAAAATATATACATATATATGTATAAAATATCTGTGGAAGAACACACAAAACTGGTAGTGGTTTCCCAGGAAAGGAAAATATGCAGAAGAGACTGCAGAGTGAGAGCAAGATTTGCTTTACATTTCTGTATCTTTTAGATTTTGTACCATAAGCATGTATTGGTTAGCTAAAAATTACTACTTAAATTTAAAAACCTTAAAGAATTGGGGCGCCTGGGTGGCTCACTCGGTTAAGCATCTGACTTCGGCTCAGGTCATGATCTTGCAGTTTGTGAGTTCGGGCCCCGCGTCAGGCTCTGTGCTGAAAGCTCAGAGCCTGGAGCCCACTTTGAATTCTGTGTCTCCCTCTCTCTCTGCCCCTCCCCCACTCACATGCGCGCGCGCGCGCGCGCGCGCTCTCTCTCTCTCTCTCTCTCTCTTAAAAATCAACATAAAAAAAAAAAAAACCCTTAAAGAATTTAAGTTGACTGAACACAGTGCTACTTTTCTGGTTAGTTCTCTGACTTCCATGCCTAAGGTATATTTACTCACATCACAGGTCACAAAAAACACTCTCAGAGACAAATGTATTTTCTCCACCAAAGCATCTACAGGAGTTCAGATATTTAACGTTACCACATAAAACACAAAAGAGGGCTCCTGGGTGGCTCGGTGGGTTGAGCTTCGAACTCTCAGGTCATGATCCCAGGCTCATAGGATTGAACCCTACCTACATCGGGCTCCACACAGAGCGTAGACCCTGCTTAAGATTTCACTTTCTCCAGCAACCCCCACCCCCTCTCCTGCTCATGCTCTCTCTCAAAAAAAAAAAAAAAAAAAAAAAAATTAAAATTAGGGATGCCTGGGTGGCTCAGTCAGTTAAGTGTCCAACTCTTGATTTCGGGTCGGATCTCATGGTTTGTGAGTTTGAGCCTCACATCACTCTCTCTCAAAAATACACATTAAAAAAAGATTAAAATAACTAAAAAATAAAAAGAAACTTATCTTTGGAGACAACACTTCAAAGACATATACAAAAAAAAAATGTTCACAGCAATGTGCATATAGCAAAGCATTGGAAACACAGGCATCAGTAGTCTCCATAAATTATATTGCCACACAATGGAATATAATATAGATACCTGAAATGATAGCATATGCATAATACAAATTTATGTATGAAATTATAATTTTTTGCATTAGGCAGTAAGTTATGGACTCTTTCCACACAAGAATACAAATATACTTCATTTCTTTTCATTGCTATGACTTGTGGTATAACTATAATATAATCATTCTCCTATCGACTGACATTTAGGTTGTTTCTATTTGCCTTTTTTCATTTACATTTTTTTTCATTAAAAAAATATATATGGGGTCCCTGCATGGCTTGGTTGATTAAGCGTGCAACTTTGGCTCAGGTCATGATCTCACGGTTTGTAAGTTAGAACCCAGCATTGGGTTCTCTGCTGTCAGTGCATAGCCTGCTTTGAATCCCGTCTCCCTCTCTCTGCCCCTCCCCTGCTCGCGCTATCTCAAAGATATAATAAACATCAAAATATATATAAATATGTATATTTGGGGGGGCAGTAAATAGTGCTTTTTGAGCATAAATATTCACAAACAGGACCTACTATTTCTGCAAGGCAGATTCCTGAAAGCAGAACTGTTTGGTCAAAACTAATACGCATTTTATTTTTTATTTTTATTTTTTTAACATATGAAATTTATTGTCAAATTGGTTTCCATACAATACCCAGTGCTCATCTCAAAAGATGCCCTCTTCAATACCCATCACCTACTCTCCCCTCCCTCCCACCCCCCCATCAACCCTCAGTTTGTTCTCAATTTTTAAGTGTCTCTTATGCTTTGGCTCTCTCCCACTCTAACCTTTTTTTTTCCTTCCCCTCCCCCATGGGTTTCTGTTAAGTTTCTCAGGATCCACCTAAGAGGGAAAACATGGTATCTGTCTTTCTCTGTGTGGCTTATTTCAAATAGCATCACACTCTCCAGTTCCATCCACGTTGCTACAAAAGGCCATATTTCATTCTTTCTCATTGCCACGTAGTACTCCATTGTGTATATGAACCACAATTTCTTTATCCATTCATCAGTTGATGGACATTTAGGCTCTTTCCACAATTTGGCTATTGTTGAGAGTGCTGCTATAAACATTGGGGTGCAAGTGCCCCTATGCATCAGTACTCCTGTATCCCTTGGGTAAATTCCTAGCAGTGCTACTGCTGGGTCATAGGGTAGGTCTATTTTTAATTTTTTGAGGAACCTCCACACTGTTTTCCAGAGTGGCTGCACCAGTTTGCATTCCCACCAACAGTGCAAGAGGGTTCCCGTTTCTCCACATCCTCGCCAGAATCTATAGTCTCCTGATTTGTTCATTTTGGCCACTCTGACTGGCATGAGGTGATATCTGAGAGTGGTTTTGATTTGTATTTCCCTGATGAGGAACGATGTTGAGCGTCTTTTCATGTGCCTGTTGGCCATCGGGATGTCATCTTTAGAGAAGTGTCTATTCATGTTTTCTGCCCATTTCTTCATTGGATTATTTGTTTTTTGGGTGTGGAGTTTGGTAAGCTCTTTATAGATTTTGGATACTAGCCCTTTGTCCAATGTCATTTGCAAATATCTTTTCCCATTCCGTTGGTTGCCTTTTAGTTTTGTTGATTGTTTCCTTTGCAATGCAGAAGCTTTTTATCTTCATGAGGTCCCAATAGTTCATTTTTGCTTTTAATTCCCTTGCCTTTGGGGATGTGTCAAGTAAGAAATTGCTGCGGCTGAGGTCAGAGAGGTCTTTTCCTGCTTTCTCCTCTAGGGTTTTGATGGTTTCCTGTCTCACATTCAGGTCCTTTATCCATTTTGAGTTTATTTTTGTGAATGGTGTAAGAAAGTGGTCTTGTTTCATTCTTCTGCATGTTGCTGTCCAGTTCTCCCAGCACCATTTGTTAAAGAGACTGTCTTTTATCCATTGGATATTCTTTCCTGCTTTGTCAAAGATTAGTTGGCCATACTTTTGTGGGTCTAGTTCTGGGGTTTCTATTCTATTCCATTGGTCTATGTGTCTGTTTTTTGTGCCAATACCATGCTGTCTTGATGATTAAAGCTTTGTAGTAGAGGCTAAAGTCTGGGATTGTGATGCCTCCTGCTTTGGTCTTCTTCAAAATTACTTTGGCTATTCGGGGCTTTTTGTGGTTCCATATGAATTTTAGGATTGCTTGTTCTAGCTTCGAGAAGAATGGTGGTGCAATTTTGATTGGGATTGCACTGAATGTGTAGATAGCTTTGGGTAGTATTGATATTTTAACAATATTTATTCTTCCAACCCATGAGCACGGAATGTTTTTCCATTTCTTTGTATCTTCTTCAATTTCCTTCATAAGCTTTCTATAATTTTCAGCACACAGATCTTTTACATCTTTGGTTAGATTTATTCCCAGGTATTTTATGCTTCTTGGTGCAATTGTGAATGGGATCAGTTTCTTTATTTGTCTTTCTGTTGCTTCATTATTAGTGTATAAGAATGCAACTGATTAAAAAAAAACAAACAAAAAAAGAATGCAACTGATTTCTGTACATTGATTTTGTATCCTGCAACTTTGCTGAATTCATGTATCAGTTCTAGCAGACTTTTGGTGGAGTCTATCAGATTTTCCATGTATAATATCATGTCATCCGCAAAAAGTGAAAGCCTGACTTCATCTCTGCCAATTTTGATGCCTTTGATTTCCTTTTGTTGTCTGATTGCTGATGCTAGCACTTCCAACACTATGTTAAACAACAGCGGTGAGAGTGGACATCCCTGTCGTGTTCCTGATCTCAGGGGAAAAGCTCTCAGTTTTTCCCCATTGAAGATGATATTAGCTGTGGGCTTTTCATAAATGGCTTTTATGATGTTTAAGTATGTTCCTTCTACCCCGACTTTCTCGAGGGTTTTTATTAAGAAAGGATGCTGAATTTTGTCAAATGCTTTTTCTGCATCGATTGGCAGGATCATATGGTTATCTTTTCTTTTATTCAACGTTTATTTATTTTTGGGACAGAGAGAGACAGAGCATGAACGGGGGAGGGACAGAGAGAGAGGGAGACAGAGAATCGGAAACAGGCTCCAGGCTCTGAGCCTTCAGCCCAGAGCCTGACGCGGGGCTCGAACTCACGGACCTGGAGATCGTGACCTGGCTGAAGTCGGACGCTTAACCGACTGCGCCACCCAGGCGCCCCTATCTTTTCTTTTATTAATGTGATGTATCACGTTGATTGATTTGCGAATGTTGAACCAGCCCTGCAGCCCAGGAATGAATCCCACTTGATCATGGTGAATAATTCTTTTTATAAGCTGTTGAATTCGATTTGCTAGTATCTTATTGAGAATTTTTGCATCAGGGATATTAACCTGTAGTTCTCTTTTTTTACTGGGTCTCTGTCTGGTTTAGGAATCAAAGTAATACTGGCTTCATTGAATGAGAGTCTGGAAGTTTTCCTTCCCTTTCTATTTTTTGGAATAGCTTGAGAAGGATAGGTATTATCTCTGCTTTAAATGTCTGGCAGAATTCCCCAGGGAAGCCATCTGGTCCTGGACTCTTATTTGTTTGGAGATTTTTGATGACCGATTCAATTTCTTCGCTGGTTATGGGTCTGTTCAAGCTTTCTATTTCCTCCAGTTTGAGTTTTGAAGTGTGTGGGTGTTTAGGAATTTGTCCATTTCTTCCAGGTTGTCCAATTTGTTGGCATATAATTTTTCATAGTATTCCCTAATAATTGCTTGTATTTCTGAGGGATTGGTTGTAATAATTCCATTTTCATTCATGATTTTATCTATTTGGGTCATCTCCCTTTTCTTTTTGAGAAGCCTGGCTAGAGGTTTATCAATTTTGTTTATTTTTTCAAAAAACCAACTCTTGGTTTCATTGATCTGCTCTACAGTTTTTTTAGATTCTATATTGTTTATTTCTGCTCTGATCTTCATTATTTCTCTTCTTCTGCTGGGTTTGGGGTGTCTTTGCTGCTCTGCTTCTATTTCCTTTAGGTGTGCTGTTAGATTTTGTATTTGGGATTTTTCTTGTTTCTTGAGATAGGCCTGGATTGCAATGTATTTTCCTCTCAGGACTGCCTTCGCTGCATCCCAAAGCGTTTGGATTGTTGTATTTTCATTTTCGTTTGTTTCCATATATTTTTTAATTTCTTCTCTAATGGCCTGGTTGACCCATTCATTCTTTAGTAGGGTGTTCTTTAACCTCCATGCTTTTGGAGGTTTTCCAGACTTTTTCCTGTGGTTGATTTCAAGCTTCATAGCATTGTGGTCTGAAAGTATGCATGGTATGATCTCAATTCTTGTATACTTATGAAGGGCTGTTTTGTGACCCAGTATGTGATCTATCTTGGAGAATGTTCCATGTGCACTTGAGAAGAAAGTATATTCTGTTGCTTTGGGATGCAGCGTTCTAAATGTATCTGTCAAGTCCATCTGATCCAATGTATCATTCAGGGCCCTTGTTTCTTGATTGACCATGTGTCTAGATGATCTATCCATTGTTGTAAGTGGGGTATTAAAGTCCCCTGCAATTACCACATTCTTGTCAATAAGGTTGCTTATGTTTGTAATTGTTTTATATATTTGGGGGCTCCTGTATTCGGCACATAGACATTTATAATTGTTAGTTCTTCTTGATGGATAGACCTTGTAATTATTATACAATGCCCTTCTTCATCTCTTGTTACAGCCTTTAATTTAAAGTCTAGTTTGTCTGATATAAGTATGGCTACTCCAGCTTTCTTTTGACTTCCAGTAGCATGATAAATAGTTCTCCATCCCCTCACTTTCAATCTGAAAGTGTCTTCAGATCTAAAATGAGTCTCTTGTAGACAGCAAATAGATGGGTCTTGTTTTTTTTTATCCATTCTGATACCCTATGTCTTTTGGTTGGCGCATTTAGTCCATTTACATTCAGTGTTATTATAGAAAGATATGGGTTTAGAGTCATTGTGATGTCTGTAGGTTTCATGCTTGTAGCGATGTCTCTGGTACTTTGTCTCACAGAATCCCCCTTAGGATCTCTTGTAGTGCTGATTTAGTGGTGATGAATTCCTTCAGTTTTTGTTTGGGAAGACCTTGATCTTTCCTTCTATTCTAAATGACAGATTTGCTGGATAGAGGATTCTCGGCTACATATTTTTTTCTGTTCATCACATTGAAGATTTCCTGCCATTCCTTTCTGGCCTGCCAAGTTTCAGTAGAGAGATCTGTCACTAGTCTTATGGGTCTCCCTTTATATATTAGAGCATGTTTATCCCTAGCTGCTTTCAGAATTTTCTCTTTATCCTTGTATTTTGCCAGTTTCACTATGATATGTCCTGCAGAAGATTGATTCAAGTTACATCTGAAGGGAGTTCTCTGTGTCTCTTGGATTTCAGTGCCTTTTTCCTTCCCCAGATCAGGGAAGTTCTCAGCTATTATTTCTTCAAGTACACCTTCAGCACCTTTCCCTCTCTCTTCCTCCTCTGGAATACCAATTATGGTTAGATTATTTCTCTTTAGTGCATCACTTAGTTCTCTAATTTTCCCCTCATACTCCTGGATTTTTTTTATCTCTTTTTCTCAGCTTCTTCTTTTTCCATAATTTTATCTTCTAGCTCACCTACTCTCTCCTCTGCCTCTTCAATCCGAGCTGTGGTCGTCTCCATTTTATTTTGCAGCTCATTAATAGCATTTTTTAGCTCCTCCTGGCTGTTCCTTAGTCCCTTGATCTCTGTAGCAATAGATTCTCTGCTGTCCTTTATACTGTTTTCAAGCCCAGTGATTAATTTTATGACTATTATTCTAAACTCACTTTCTGTTATATTGTTTAAATCGTTTTTGATCAGTTCGTTAGCTGTTGTTATTTCCTGGACGTTTTTCTGAGGGGAATTCTTCTGTTTCGTCATTTTGGATAGTCCTTGGAGTGGTGCAGGACTGCGGGGCACTTCCCCTGTGCTGTCTTGAATAACTTGCGCTGGTGGGCGGGCTGGTCAGACCTGATGTCTGCCCCCAGCCCACCGCTGGGGCCACAGTCAGACTGGTGTGTGCCTTCTCTTCCCCTCTCCTAGGGGCGGGATTCACTGTGGGGTGGCGTGGCCCGTCTGGGCTACTTGCCCACTGCCAGGCTTGTGGTGCTGGGGATCTGGCGTATTAGCTGGGGTGGATCAGCAAGGTGCACAGGGGCAGGAGGGGCAGGCTCAGCTCGCTTTTCCTTTGGAGATCCACTTCAGGAGGGGCCCTGCGGCATGGGGATGGAGTCAGACCCGCCGGAGGGATGGATCCGAAGAAGCACAGCATTTTGGTGTTTGCGTGGTGCAAGCAAGTTCCCTGACAGGAATTGGTTCGCTTTGGGATTTTGGCTGGGGGATGGGCGAGGAAGATGGCGCTGGCGAGCGCCTTTGTTCCCCGCCAAGCTGCGCTCTGTTATCCGGGGCTCAACAACTCTTCCTCCCGTTGTCCTCCAGCCTTCCCGCTCTCCAAGCAGAGCTGTTAACTTATAACCTTCCAGATGTTAAGTCCCGTTTGCTGTCCCAACACACTCCGTCCGGCCCCTCTGCTCTTGCAAGCCAGACTCGGGGCCTCTGCTTGGCCGGCGGGCTGCCCCTCTGCCCTGGCTCCCTCCCTCCAGTCCGTGCAGCGCACACCGCCTCGCCCTTCCTACCCTCTTCCGTGGGCCTCTCGTCTATGCTTGGCTCTGGAGAATCCATTCTGCTAGTCTTCTGGCAGTTTTCTGGGTTATTTAGGCAGGTGTGGGTGGAATCTAAGTGATCCGTAGGACGCAGTGAGCCCAGGGTCCTCCTACGCCGTCATTTTCCCCCTCTTGTCCCTAATAAGTATTTTAAATATTTATAGGTAGTTCCAATCGGTCTCTTTCAAAGAGACTACATCAATTTATACTCTCCCAATCTTACCAATTATTAATCACTTTCATTTCTATCAATCTGATATATGAAAAACGATATATTTTAATCTACAGTTCCTTGATTAGTGAGGGCAAACAAACTTTTCCATTCTTCCACTATTTGTGGTTTAACAAAATATAGACCATGGCTACATTATGTTTAACACACATTACAGTTTTAAATTTTTTTATTTGCCACTATTTTATAATTGGGAGATCCACTACAATCCAGACCTCTACTTCTCATTTAAAAAATAAAAAAAAAATTGCCACCACTGGGTCAAAAATCAACTAGTGTTGAGTAGAAGCTATGCCCTCCAAGTACTCTCCAACCCAACCACCTCACATATTCTCCCTACTGTGTTCCCTCATTTATGTTACCTGCCTGGTTTCCTGCAGGAATTTAAGTTTAGGACCCGATCTCTATGCAGTTATTTGGTTATATAGTAGTTATCAGGATTCTTTGTATGAAGGATATTAATACCTTTTTTTTTTACATATTTATGTCATAACTGTTTCCTCTCTGTGGACGGCCTTTAACTTAATCACAGCATTCATAAATATATATAAAATCCTAAAAGTCTACAACACCCATCAAATGACAACAATATTTATCCTTGGGGGTTAGGATGGTTTTCAATCTCTGTATTATTTTTTAAACGCATAAAATAAGCATTGATTCCTCTTATAATCAGGGAAGGAAAAAAAAACTATTTTCCTTTTTTTTCTTAATGTTTATTCATTTTTGAGAGAGAGTGAATGCAGGGGAGGGGGCAGAGAGATAAGGAGACAGAGAATTCCAAGCAGGTTCTGCACTGTCAGCACAGAGCCCGATGCAGGGCTTGAACCCATGAACCATGAGATCATGACTTGAGCTGAAGTCAGAAGCTTACCTGACTGAGCCACGCAGGCACCCCCCCAAAAAGCTATTTTCATTTTGAAACAGAAAAATTCTAACAGTGATAGTTTGGTTATGTTGACTTTAAACTGACAAAGGATAAAGCTAATTAAAAAATTACTTATTAAAAAAGACAATGTATAATACAAGAGGAGCTCACCATAATAATCAAAGCTCATAAATCTTAATCCAAGATAACCCACCTATGAAGAACTAATATATCCAGCACTTCAGATTTGAATTATAATTACAATTTGTTTTTACAAAAGCTAGTTAAAAGACCATGGACTGATCTGATTCACACTGAAATCATAAACAAAGTTTTTGGATACCTGGTGCTTCAGAAAAAGTTTTTTTCCTCCAACTATAAATACAAAAACTTTATTTTCATTCAGACATTTAATACATACTAAGTATCATGCACTGTGCAAGATGCTAAGTATGCAACAAGGTGGCATGGTACTTGCCTGTAAGCTTACAAACCAGTGGAAAAGGCAAGAACATAGTGTGGTAAGAGGTGCTGAAGCACAAAGAGAAAGCACTTAAAAACCAGTGTTGGAGCTTAGAGAAATAAGGAAAGGCTTTTTTTTTTTTTTTTTTTAATTCATTTCTTTTGAGAGAGAGCACAAACGAGTAGGGGCAGAGAGAAAGGGAGAAAGACAATCCCAAGCAGGATCCATCCTGTCAGTGCAGAGCTCAAAGAGAGGGGCTCAAACTCACAAACCCACAAATGTAATATCATGACGTGAGTTGAAACCTAGTACATGTCCGACTGAGCCACCCAGTCGCCCATAAGGAAAAGCTTCTTAAACAGATAACATCTAAGGAGAAACCAACTGAGAAGGGTGGAAGGGGACCAGGAATCTTGCAGTCACCCTGACTCCTCTCAGCTCAACTCTCACATCCCAACAATCACCAACTCCTATCTATCCATTGTAAAATGTCTGACTCTTCAACTTCTCTTCATTCTCACTGCCACTACCCTGCTCCAGGGCATACTAAATTCTCTCCTCTAACATCTCTGTAACTGATCTCACCACATCCACACCACCCCCATCCTGCTCCTAACCAAATCACTACACTGTAATTACAGTGATCTTTCAAATACTCAAATCTAATCAGGTTACTGTCCAACTTAAAACACTTGGGGAATAGTGGATGACCCCCACAAACCTAACCTTCAGGATAAAATCCAAAATTCTTACCAAGCCTTTCAAGACCTGGCCCCTGCTACAACTCCAGTATTTCCCACCTTGCATTCAGGTCACATGAACTTCTTTCAGATCCCATATCAGGTCCTGCTACCTCCTGTCCCCAGGACTTGTACGCAAGCGATTCTTTCCTCCTGTCAGAAACACAGGTTTACAGTTCACTGAGCTAAGTCTCCTGTAGTCTACAGATTTCAGCTCAGAGGTCAGGGAAGACTTCTGTGATCACTCAAAAGCCTTTCTGAATAGACCGCCCTCCAAGCTCCCACTTAAACTTCCCATCAGGACATTTATCACACTTTATAAGTGCCAGGTTAGTTGTCTTGACTCTCTCATTTAAAGTGGGAAAATAGGGATACCTTTGCCTTTTTCACAGTCATATCCTAGTACAGTACTTAGAAACCATACTTACCATACATAGCAGTTATATTTACTGAAATAATTATAAATATTTGTTAACTTAGCTTTATCTCCCCTAGTAGACAGTAGGCACCTTACACAAAGAAGCAATTTTTACTCAACAAAGCAATAACCTCAAAGATACCATGAACTTTTTATTAAGTACACAGTAAGTGCTCAGTGAACACTTGTTGAATAAAGACAGTCAACCAATAAGGACAAAAACCTTGTCCCATGAATAGTTTCCCTATACTTTACTTAAAATTAACTCTAAGTCACTCAGATTTTGATATGAATACCTAAAAATGACAAGATTTCAATTGTATTTTCCCTTGTTTATAAAGATCTGAAATGTTCTTTATTCTTTTAAGTAGTTTAAAGGACAAAAATAAAACGTTTCCCCCTCCGAATCACATAAACCTATATATTGTTTGTAGTTCAAAAGTGTAAAAAAGGAATCTTGAAAACTAGAAGACCCAAATCTGAAAAAGCACCCAAAATTAACATGCTCAAAGGAATGTTATTGTTCAGACAGAAATGGAAAAAATACATTAAATTAAGTAGCATGAATGAACCAGAGGTAAAGTTAGTTTTCATGGAGGCTAATAAGTCTGTGACAAAATACAACACTCTAGCCCATGCTAATTAGAATTATGTCAAGACTACAGAACTTCTAGCACCTTCAAATTCATTCATTCAACTTTTTTTCCTTTTGCTGAGGAGACCAGATGAAAACTGTTTGGACTGGCAGGGAGAGATAGGGCTAATTTAGATAAATACATGAGAGTTTTTAGGAAAATCTGCATTTTTTTTTCTTTTGGAAAAGCCTAAGATTATGAAATTCTGATTCTGTGCAGTTTTAAGCAAAGAACTGAAAATTCCTATTTATCCAACCCACAACATAAGCCATAATTGGAATTACAGCTCTCTGGGACAACACTTCGACTCACCATATAGAAAAACTGCAGGATCCTCCAACAAAGCCTCAAAATAAAAGGCAAGGGTGGGGCAGGAGGGATTTAAATGTCTCAATGGAACTAAGATATAATGGTAAACATCAAATATCTTGATCATTCTCTGAAAATTCTTATGCCACCCAAACAACTCTCCCCAAAAGACTGACCTGTCAATGTTTGCTTAAACTGCTTTTTCTACCAAGAAACTCAAAACATGTCACACAAAACCTAAGTATTCCCAAAATATATGTTACTTTTCATTTACTATGCACCAACAGACAATAAAGAAAAAGATGATTACCTAATTATCAGTGTAAAACAAAAAAGAAAAAATGTAATTGCTATCTTAGTTTATATGCACTAAGATGAATATTATATTCAATAAAGTATTTTCAACTTAAAAAACAAATGCTTTTCAGCACTTGTAAGCTAAAATTAAGTTACCTATATCTAAATGCTTCATTTTTGTATGTATAAACCCACGTATTCCTTCACTAGGTGTTATCTGATTATAAATCCTTTCTATTACTCATTCTATAAATTATTCACCAGAAACAGTCAGAAAACATGTAAACAAATATAATGTTATACACAGCAACATGAGAAGCTATGTGGCCTCAAGGTAGGTATCTTACATTTAAGAATCAGTATTTGTCAAGTTGCCATTATTAGGGATGCCTGGCTGGCTTAGTTGGTAGGGCATTCGACTCCATCTCAGGGTCAATGAGTTTGTCAAGCCCCACACTGGGTGTGGAACCTACTTAAAAAAAAATATGTATGATAGGGGCACCTAGGTGCCTCAGTCACTTAAGCATCCAACTTCTGCTTAGTTCATGATCTCACAGTTTGTGTGTGAGTATGGGTCCACACCGAGCTCTCTGTCAGACCAGAGCCTGCTTCGGATACTGTCTCCCCCTCTCTTCCCCTACCCCACTCTTTCATGCACGCTCTCTCAAAAACTAAACAAACATTTAAAAAATAAATAAATAACATTATAAAGCAAATATCCTTTCTCACATTTATACAGTCCATTTTTGAGACTATTTAGATGAAGACCAGATGCTCAACTAACCATTTTATTTATCTACCTGTCCTGGTAGTTAAAATAGGATTTACAGAATGCATTTTGGGCTTTAAAAATATAATCTCATTATCTCTGTATTATATTTGTCAAAAATATCCCAAAACAAAAAGATTTGTCAAACAAGATCAAAAGAAATATACTGAGCAGCCAAGTCCAGTTTAACTTAAGGTTAATAAAGAATTTCTCCCATCAGAACCATCCAAAATATTCAAAGGCAGCCCTTGCTTACATTTTTGAATATACATAAAAGGACATTATTTTTGTAAGTTAACACATTAAACGCAACCAATTCCCAGCTGGTGTGTACTATCTACCATCCTGTGACTATAATCCCAAAATTATTCTCACGTAGTTTACACAAGTTTCGACATTGAAAATTCTTACACCACAAAGATGTAAATCATTTAGTAACTTGCAGGTAGCGATAGGATATTTAAATCATGCCAGAAAGAAAAAACATTTGGCAATAGTTAATTTTAATTACCCTTGAAAGCAATGCAATTATCAAATTGTTAATTATAAAAACTGGACAATGGTATAATCAGGAAAGAGAGAAGCTAATTAACAAATTATTTTTTGCACATGAATCTACCTACCATTTGTGGATTATCAATTTTCAAAGAATCTGAACATAATAAAGTATAGCAAAACTTCAATTTTATTATTTTCAACTTTCTTTGATGAAACAGAAATCTTCAAGATCTTGCCACAGGATCATGATTATCAATTATTACACACACACACACACACACACACACACAAATACACACACGCGCGAGAATGTCAGATAAAATGGAGTTTCAGTAGAGAGAAGCGAGAATAAGTTCATTATATTTTTGTATATAATTAGTTATGCATTAAGGCATTACTGACAGAGCTAACTGCAAGAATTACATAGGTGACTTTAAAAGAAACTTATTCTTTCCTTTTCTGTATCATAAAAACCTTTGAAACATTTTAACTCTAATATACATCTGCATATTACAATTCCTGCTGATCAACTCAGTCCCTTTAACAAAATAAGATGGCAAAGAAATGTTTTACCAAATGCCTTTACGACCATACTTTCCTGGACAGTGAATAAGAACTAGTAGATTTCATTCTTTACAGGCAGGTGCTAATCAGTTTCAGTGTCTGGTTCTCACAGGCTGACATAATGCTGCAATGTTTCCGTTGCACAACATTCTGGGGGAAATGTTTAGGATTATTTCCACTGAAATTTTTAAGCCCTGTACACAAGCATCATGGAAATGTTTAAATCAGAGCTATCAAACCTAAATAAAAATTTTAATTCAACTTTTTTGTTTTAAAAATAGTGACCCCATTTTTTAAAAAGTCATTTTTCTCAAGCCTGAAAACAATTCTTGCTTTTCCTGCCTTTTTTGCGGTGTAAAACATCACCACCTGATGTATGTCATTCAATCACTAATTAGCACTATATTTGATCATCGTTAGCTCCTTAGTACTCAACAAAAAAACCTGACAGCCTCACATGTTTTGGAGACTTGAATACAATTTGTTCTTGTCCCAAATACTCATGTTCTGTGTGTACTACTATAAGCCATTATATAACAGGGGGTGGGGAAAATTAAAAAATACTGCAGCACTACAAGCCATTTAGCATGCTGAGTTCTCACAGTTGCTTAGTGGGTGTTCTGAAACTAGGCCATATTTCTAGTATTAAGAATTCCAAATCACTACTTCCAGATACAGAAATAAATGTCTTCAAGATTAAATCATAAACCTTACTATTTTCAGCTGCCTAGTATATAAGTATCCTATTTCTATGAGTTTAAAATGGTAATTAACACATGGTAGATAAACCAACATTTGTTTTAGTAACAAGAAATAACTAGCTTTTCTACCTATCCTTATAAAGTCCTAGAATGCAACAGATTACAATATTAAGATAAAGTGCAGTATATCTGAACAAGAACTAAAGCCCTTAGGTGAAATTTTGAATACTTTATCCCAGAAGATATATAAAATAAAACTGAATTAAATACAATCTATTTCAGGTCACCCAATCTGTTAGATTCCACATACTTCTAGCAAAGAAATAATTATAACCCTCAACCTAATTTTTCCAGTCCAGGTTACCAAGAAACACAATACATACATACATACATACATACATACATACATAGAGCTTACTCTCTGTAACAAAAGTTGCAGAAATATTTATGTCATTTTGTCACATCATTGCAACAGGTAGGTTTTTATTCAAAACTAACAGAAACATGTTACCCAATTTTACATATTTCATAGCTAAGCTAACAAAGAAACATGATCAGTATAAAAACTACATCTACAAATTGTAAGGCAATAATACTATACTGCAGTGATTCAGTATTTTCAGATAATTATTTGTTTCAACTTATTATTCAGTACTTATGGTGCCTACTATGTTTTCCCCTCATTAAGCAAATATTTCCAACAAAAGCTTGACACTGAAATTTTTAATTACATCATTTTAGATATAAAACTTTTCCCAAATACAACACATGGTCCTGTGTAATTTTTTTTTTTTTTTTCATTTTGAGAGAGAGAGAGAGAGCACAAGCAAGGGAGGGACAGAGAAAGAGGGAGAGAGAATGGCTCCACACTGTCAATGAAGAGCCCAACTTGGCGCTTGAACCCACAAACCACGAGATTACGACCTGAGCCAAAATCAAGACTCAGATGCTTAACTGACTGAGCCACCCAGGCGCCCCTGTCCTGTGTTTTAACAAAATTTACTAACAGCAATTAATTTCTTCTTCTATCAGCATTACTGCTATACTGTTCCACATTTAAAACAAATGGGGTCTTGAAAGATCTAAATATGTTTATCACAAGATGAAGTTGCCTTAAACTGTTATATAAAAAAAAATGTCTTGTATCTGATTTTTAAGTGTTTTCCCCTCTGCTCTTATTTTCAACTCTTATGGCCTCTAGGAGATATCCCAGTCCTATTTACATTTGGCTACTAAACTTTCTTAATTGTATATTGAGTAAAAAAGCCTTCAATTAAGGCCTGAGGAAATCTAAGAGCAGAAAATATGTTAAAGAACAGAAGACTATGACATCTCTTTGTCCTTTTTAGTGGTCTGTTTTGGGGCTCAATACTTAGTTTCAATAATTTTTTTTTTATTAGGAGCCTACAAAGTTATACACTGTACATATACTACAGAAATGGTAGTAAAGAAGCCAGACATACCTGATGCTATCATGAAACTTACAGTCTGCAAAAAAGACAGATATTACACACATCATCACAAAAATGTTAAAAGAAAAAAAGAGGCAGTGCAGGTGTTAAGGGACCCTAGAACAGCAGAACCTAAGGATCAAAGAAGACCTCCCAAACGACATGATATTGAGGCCAGAAGGGGGATTAGGTTCACCAGGTAAAGAATGTTTGGGGTTGTATCCAAGGAGATGATACCAGAAAGTTTTAGTTTCCTAATAAATAACCTTGAGATAAATGTGGGGATATAAAATTTATAATGTAATTACTAAAATGTGAAAATTTTACAAAGGAATTTCTCAAGTTTGAATAATGAAAATAACTGGAGGGGTTCCTGGGTGGCTCAGTTGGTTAAGCATCTGACTTTGGCTCAGGTCAAGATCTCAAGGTTCGTGAGTTCAAGTTCCAAATCAGGCTCTGAAGTGACAGCATGGAACCTGCTTCAGATTCTGTCTCTCTCTCTGCTCCCCATTCCCACAAACTCACGCTCTCTGTCTCTCTTAAAAATAAACAAAACAAAACAAAACAAAAAACACAAGTGGAAGGATCAAAAGCAACAACAAAAAGCAGTATGAGAATGTTTTAAAATGAGAAACTATGGCACTCTGGAGGGAACAGAGTTTGGAATGGCAAAAAAAAAAAAAAAAAAAAAAAAAGCCCTCAAAGGAGTATTAAATCATACTATAGGAAAAATTATTAATATTCAAGTTCAGAGAATTTTTAATTCAAATAAGCCATACAAAGACTTCTATCACAACATAACTGCTGATTATACAGTCTGACTTACCTAAAGGAAAAAGTGGCACTTTGAAATAAGTATGGAAAAAAATGACTTTTAATGTTTTCAGAAGAGTCAATTTTATTTTTTTAAGTTTATTTATTTTTGTAATCTCTGTACCCATCGTGGGGCTCGAACTCACAACCCTGAGATCAAAACTCATATGCTCTTCCAACTGAGCCAGCCAGGCTCCCCCAGAAGAATAACTTTAAATGCACAATAGAAACTTACCATGAGTTCTGAGAAGGCTCATAAATATTACTCTTAACATGATGCATAAATGCTGAGAAAAGATACTTAAATGTGATTCTGAAACACAACTATTCAAGTTCTAAACCTGGGGGATTATTCCACATCAGGCTGATATGTTCTTCCTGTATTTAATTAAAATATTAATGAAAAGTACTTAGTTAAAAGTTTTAAATAATAATTTGAAGCAGATCCCTAACATTCATGCAGATCCACAGTCCAAGGCCCAAACTAAATTAGGAACACAAGAAATAACAATCTCTAAAAGTACAGGCTTTAATGAATGCCTACTCGATCACCTAAAATACTAGGTCTTACATAGAATCCAAATTGCTATTCACCTGCAATTCTCCAAATGGACCTTACCATGTCTAACATCTACGCTTTTCTATCCACTACCTATCCTACTTAGCCCTCAAGAGTTAAGTTCAAGTCCTATCTTCCAGCAAGCATTGCTGGTTACACATGCATTCTGTGCCTTAACTCAGCTCAGTTCTCCAGCATATACCGCTATCAAAGCACTTGTCACATTGTAAAGCAATTAACTACTGACTTGTACAGTTCATACAACAAACTGTGAACTTACTAAAAGCAGGAAACATAGTATATTTAACTATGTATCCTCAGAGTCTGGGACATACATGGCACTCATTAGAAAGTCTGACATTATGAATATTAAGCTCATAGTAAGAAATATTTATAGAACAAAATTTGAAAGTTAAAGACTATTTACAAAACTGTGAAAGTCCCTGAAAGCAGGAAGGAGTGTTATACAACACAAAACCTGAAACTCAGAAAGTGCAAATTTAACTGACAATATCTAGAATTTGGAGTTAATTTCATCAGTGTCAAAACAGGTAATTTCCACTTTACCTCCAAAATATTTGAAAAACCAAAAGAAAAAAAGATTTATCTTTGTAAGTTGTGAAATTAATTAAAATTGTAGGATTTACAAATAGTATTTGAGGGCAAATAAAGTGCTTAAACTGTGAGCGGTCACCATGCTATAAACATTAGAAGACAGGCCAAAATACTTCATAAAAAGTCTTTCAGGTTCATTTCACATAGGGACCAATTATACTCACTTTTAAGGTCTCCTTTAATGTTTTAACTTCAAGCAGTATGTTCATTCTTTCCGATAAAAGAACCCTTACCTTTTACAGCATGCACTACTTTTTGCAATCAGTTCTGATCTTTAAAGAAGAGGAATGAGATTTATCGTGTGAAATCTAATTAGTTCTTTTAAATCTTGATAATGGAAACTTCATACTTTCGGAGAAAGCACATGTTACCAACATTTCAAAAGCTAAAGAGCTCTTTGTAATTAGAATATTCTTTTCATGTGTTAGAACTTTGATTTGCAGAATTAAAGATCCTGTGCTAAAAAAGTTGGGAACCAGGGGAAAATACCAAAGAATGAAAGTTTGTTTACCTCAAAAATAATGCAATTACATATTTTAGAACATAAATCAGCTTTTCCCACTTATGTGTGTTCCTTTCAACCTGCACTGACTGCAATTACATTTCAGAACACTCTATATAAAGTTCAAGCATTCCATAGGTCACCTTGTGACTTAGAAATTTTTCAGATTTTAAAAGTCCATGTAAACAAGAGCTACAAAATTACAAAATTTTAACTGTTATATCATCAGAGAAAAAATGTTCAGAAAGATTTATATGGCATCACTTTGACATGGTATAACCAGTAAATAAAACAAAATTCAGAAGACAGGGATAGCAATTTTTAATAATTTAGTCTATGAAAGATTTAGCCTTAAATTATAATATGCCAATGCATAATATATAATGCATGAGTCAAACAATAAGCAAAAACAGAAACTAATTTAATATTTGCAGTACTAATTTCTCAAGTACCGTGTGAAAATACTTAATGTATCCTTCTGCTACATTACAGCTAATTTCTATCTAATTTATCTACAACAAAATATTTATCAATTCCCTATTAGTCTTATTAGGAAAAGTCAAAGTGTTTATTCTATATCTAAATTTCCTCTCCTGATACTTTATAAACTAATTCAAGAACACTTCCACCTAGGCCAAAATATAAACCTCAGAACTCACTGAAGGATTTGTAGGTCAACCTGTTTGGTGGTTTTACTGTGTTGTTTTGTTTTGTTTTTTGGCGGGGTCGGTGGGGGGGGGGGGGGGAGGAATAGCTGGTCTTGTTTTGGTTTTTTTGGTTATAAGCATAGATTTTATGTTTTCATACATGAATAGTACATAAATGATACATGAATATAGTAAACTGAATTCTAAAGATATATTCTTTCAACCTCCAAAAAATATTCATCCTTTTATCTGCAAATACAGGTTCAGGTATATTTTACATCAAAACCTTAACAGTTTATTTTTATATTAAATATCTTACTAGAAAAAAATCTATAAATTGTTTAAAGAACACAAATTTACAGAAATATTAAATTACACAACAAATATTGATAATCCAGCATATTTTCAAAACAAATATGACTGCCTGTATAACAAAGAAATTCAATTTTATTTACCTTTCCCCACATGGGTAAGGCAAGTCAAAAAATGCACCAACAGAGGGGTGCCTGGTTGGCTCAGTCACAAAAGCATGTGATTCCTGATCCTGGGTTTGTGAGTTCAAGCCCCACGCTGGGTGTAACGATTATTAAAAAAATAAACTTAAAAAAATACATATATATATATGTATATATGTATATATACATATATATATACATACACACATATATATATGTATGTGTGTATATATATATACATATATATGTGTATATATATATATACACACTATATATCAGAAGCTATTCAGGAGGCATCTTTGGGAGTATTCCACATAGAATTCCAATTTATATTTCTCTAAACATGGGACAAGCCCTGTCCCAAGTCACTAAAGAAATAGTAAAACTTAAAAGGCATAATTCCAGCAAATATAACACAAGAATGTATAATTTTGGTGTTCCTTTTGAAAAGTGAAATGTTTCAAATTTCTGACACAAAGTTCACAAATTGTATGAGTCTGGCTACAATTATCACAACACAGCTCTAATCAACTTTCTGAATATCATTTTAAAACGTTTAAAAAACCCAGCTGCAAGCTATTAATGTATCTCTTAATATCACCCTTTAATCCGTAACAATTTAAAACAAGAGAAAAACACTTGAAAACTGTATTAACAATGAGAGATCACTAAACAAATGCCAACCTACGATAAATGTAGTTGTTTCTTCAAAAACTAAAACACAAGATTACAGTAGTAATCTTAGAAATAGGCCAGATCCATCCCTCAAAACTAGCATTTCAAAAAGTTTGTTAGCTTTATATATTTAAGCCATTTGAAAGTTACAAATCTTAAAGCCTTTATTTACTTGTCTAAGAGCTATTTTTCAAATGTATATTCATAATTAAGTAACAAGTTTCATAGTGTACCTTATGTCCAAATAAATACTTAAAAGATTTATCCTATTCAGTAGAAATGCCATAGGTAGGGAAGGGTCATATACATGTTATTCCTAAAAATTCTTGTCACTGTCACACAGAAAAACATCAACATTTGGTAAACTCAAACTATAAATGTAAGCTTACTTAATGTTACAAATTGTACCCAAGAGCTAAGTTTCTTCAAATAACGTTAACAGTTATAAGGGCTATGGCATCGAAGGATGAGGGTAGAAATTAGTACACTAATAAACTGACGTCTTTAAAATAAGACAATGTGTTAATGCTGCATTCAAATACAAAAATGCTTGGAAACACAAGTATGCCCTAGAATTCTGACAAACAAGAAATTTTAGATCCAGGAATCGCGCCGAGTAGATACTAGAAGCTGACATTTATGAAGAAGTGTACAAAATTGCACAAGTGAAAGCTTAGAGATAGACTGTTGGTAGTTATCATGATGGAAGCGAATACTATACAGTACACGTCTGCAACCCAATTTTGCTTCAGCATCCCCAGAGACTTAAAAAACATTTCTTTGGGTAGGTTGCAAAACATTGCTTCCTCTTTTATTCTCATCACCCCCATTATGACACAAAGCAACAGACAAAATCAAATCACCCACCAACTGTAAGCACTGAAAGCTTAAAAACTCACACAAAAGCATCTTTCCAACTCCCGAATCGGTATTCACTCCACCTGTTTGTAAATCCATACAAACACAATAACACAAAACCTCTACTGATTTAAAAAAGGGGGGAGGGGGCAATTAATGGTTTGAAGTCATTCTTCTACCTAGGCATGGGGCGGGGGAGGGGGAAGGTACAAAACAATGGATACTGAGGGGCTGGGGAAAAACCTTTTGGCCCAGAAGCCTTCGGCGTTAAGAGCGGGGGGGGGGGGGGGGGGCGGAGAAGAGAGGAGGAGATAAGAGTACTTTTCCTCTATCCCTAAAAGCTACGGCGGAAAGAGGTTGCCACCAGGCAAGTCCAACAGGGCGGACTTGGATGCCTACAACTCGCCTCACCAGGCAACATACCCAAAGCCAACTCACCACTCTTCACCGAAAGAAGACGGGGAGAGAGTGGTGGGCTTTGAGTAGGGGGCGAGGAAATACCCCACCCCGCACCACCAGCGCTGCGCCAGGACCCCCACCAACGACTAACACAGCCCCCGGACGCCCACGGGGCGCCCAAGCAGCCTGGGCCAGGTGCCCGGGGAGCAGAGTGGAGCCGGGCCGTCCACCGGGCGCCCCCGGCCCCGCGCCCTCGCGCCGGCTCGCCCTCGCCCGGGCGCTGCCCCGGCCGCCCGCCACCACCGCAGGCCCAGCCCCGGCCGCTGTCAGAGCCGACCGGCTCGGTCTCGGCGCCCAGCTGCGGGGCCCCGCACAAGAGCCGGCTCCGAGGGCCCAGCCCTCCCTGCGACAGCACCCAGGAAAGCGGCGGCGGCCGCGGCGCCTCCCAGGGCCCCAGCCCCTCGGGCCTCGCCCCGGCCCCGCCGGCTCTAGCCCCTCAGGGCGCGCGGGGCCTCCCTCTACCGACAGCCACAGGACCGCCCGACGGGTAAGAAGGAAGGCAGGAAGAACCGACCGACAAACGCCCTCCCGCCTCAGCAGCCCCGGGTTACCGTCAGGAGCCCCAACTCCGCCATCCTCTTCGTTCGCCCTCCTTCCTCCTCCTCCTTAGAAGCGACGCTGCCCAACCGCCGCCCCCCGCCCGCCCCTCCCCCACTCGCCCCGCCCCGCCCGCCCCTCCACACACTCTTGCTCCTACCGCCCCGCCCCACCCCTCCGGCTCAGGCCCGTCACTCGCTGGGAGAAAAACAGGCGGGGCCAGGGCAATCGACACTACCCAATCACAGTGAGGCACTGGCGCCAACGACGCTGTCCAATCAGAGTGAGGCATTGGCGCCAGCTTCCCTCGCTCCGCCCTTTTCCTTTCCTCAGCTGCTCTAGGCCCTCTCTCCCGCCCACTGGGCGCCGCTGGCAAGCCGGGCCACAGAGTAAGCCTCCGGCTGGGTAGAGTGACAACTCGCAAACGGAAGTGACTGTTGACGCTAAGGCAGCCATAACTGCTAATGGCAAAGGGAGTTTCCTGGCCTCCCGTCTCCAGTGTGACGTAGTTTTCCCTTCGTCCAATCTCACCGTTGCTCTGGGCAACAATCGGGCAGTCTGGGAAGAGAGGAGTCTGTAAGTAGGCCCGAAAAAGGACCAAAGGTGACCAGTCATCCCAGGTTAGACAACTTAATTCATATTCGGAACCGCCTGCCCGGGTTGGGGGAGAGGAAGGAGCAGGTTTCCTGGCCCTTATTTTGCTGGGACCTCTAATCACTTACCTAGGTGGACAAAAGGTTAGGGTTCCGAAAATCCCTGTCCCGCCCGGAAGTTGCATTTGGCACTTCTGAATGGGGTCATGGCGGAAGGGTGGGAATAGCCCCCGGCACCCCAGGGAGTGCCCATTTCCACTGGAGCCGCCAAGTGAGGTGAGGATCCGATCTGCCCTGTCCCGCGAGGACGGCCCAAGTTAGACGGCCCAAGCTAGACGTCCCGCGGGAGACGGAGAGCCGGGGAGGTGAGGGGAGCTCACAGCCGCTTCCGCTGGAGGAAGGTTTTCTTTCCGGGCTGGCCTGACGGCGGCCCGCCCTACCTCCGCCCCTCTGAGGTTCCCTGTCGGGCGAGGCCGCTCCACCATCCTCTCTAACCCAGCTGCAGCCAGCTGGGCCCGGCGGGAGCTTAGGCTAGTGCTACGGGGCGGAGCCCCTCACTCCCGCCGCTGGAGCTCCTGACCGCGCCCCCTTAAATTCCTATTGAGTACTTCCATCCCGACCTTTGGAGGACGGAGAATTGTGGAGCTTGAGGAAAACGTTTTCCATTGCCGGCTAGAAAGGAAAAAAGGTGGTCCTCCACCACAGCGGCCACACCTCTTAAGTCTTATTTTCCCACCTCTTGTCTTCACATTTTTAATTTTCTTCCTTTTCTGTTTCTCCTCTTTTGTGGGTTTATAAGCATTAACTGCAGTTCTGGGTAGAGGTATACCGTCCTAATCCTCCATGTCTGCATTTTATTAAACAACTTACTGCTTGTGAATATTCTTAAAAATACCGTAATACTTTTACATGGTTCTTTCTAAAAGTTGTCACACCTTAACTCGTGTAGTTCCTTCTGTAGGCTTAAGTCAAGAACTGTCAGTCAGATTGGTAATGCTGGGTTGGATGCCTAAAGTTGCGGGGGGGGGGGGGGGGGGGGGGGAAAAGACCAGGAGAACTTTCTCAACAAGGGTGCAGACCTACCTTCATTATTTAATCTCTTTCTACTACCTTACTACTCACGCTTTAACCAAAATGAACTACTCTGGTTTCTTCCAAGATTAATCACTGAAGCACTAACCTTTTGTGACTGTATATTAATGTCCTAGTTACCCTTGGAGATGTGTTTCCAGATTCTCTCCAACAGGAAGCAGTTTTCTCTGCGCTTACCTAGCACTTTCTGTACTTCTTTTAGGACGGTCTCTATTTTATATAACAGCTGCTTACGTTCTTAGCTTTACTACTGTGTTTATGTCTAAAATGGTTTTTATCAGATTCATCTGCCTATCATAGTATCCTGCACATGATATTATTTTGGTAAGTACTTCCTAAAAGGTTGAATATTTTTGGTGTCCTGGGGACCTAAGACACTGCCAGCTTTAGTTTATCAAATTCAGTGTGGTTCCTGTTACTCAACCTTTTCCTAGTCTTCCCCTCTGAATTCCTTCCAACATGATTTCTTCCCTCGAAAAACAGAAATCATACATTAAAAAGTTGAAGGAAATACAATAAATATTCATATACCCTTTACCTAGATCCAACAGTTGTTAAATTCTGCTATATTTATTTCATTCCTTCTCACACTTTTTTCATTGTTGTTGAACTATTTGGAAATAGGTTACCGACCTATTGTTAAGCAGGCACCTCTAAAATTTCCAAAATGTATTTCCCTAAGGATTATAAAGTTCTACAAAACACAGTATCATTATCACAACGAAGGAAATTAATTGTTCTGTAATATTTAAAATCTAGTCTGTATGTACATTCTCCCATTTGACCTAAGAATATTTTGTATATCTCTACCCCTGCTCCTCCAACAAAATTCGGAATCCAGTCAAGGTTTATGTATTGTGCTTGGGTATTGTAACTCTTTAGCCTTAATTGAGAACAACTCCCCTATCTTTTTTTCTCCTGTGATGTTGGCATTTTATTTATTTATTTTTTAATTTTTTTTTTTTTTTTTTAGCGTTTATTCACCTTTGAGACAGAGACAGAGCGTGAATAGGGGAGGGGCAGAGAGAGAGGGAGACACAGAATGTGAAACAAGCTCAGGCTCTGAGCTGTCAGCACAGAGCCCAACGCGGGGCTCGAACTCACGGACCGTGAGATCATGACCTGAGCCAAAGTCGGACGCTTAACCAACTGAGCCACCCAGGCGCCCCAACGTTGGCATTTTAAAGAGTCCAGAGCAGAGGTCTTCTTGAATGTCTCCTTTTTTCTTATTTCTTGTAAATCAGAAACTGATCTAGAGGCTTGATTAGATTCCATTTAACATTTTTTCCCAAGAACACTTCACAGTATTCATACTTCTCCAATCATGATTAATAATTAAGCCTTCTCAAATGTGACTACATCTACCAGTGGCATGAGTGGCTAGTTAAATGCATCCCACTTCTCTGCACACACACCCTGCTATGCTGTCCTACAAAGAAGAAATTAGCATTCAATCCTCCTGTCTGTAGAGAGGAAGTGCTAGTGTCCTCGGCCGTGGACCTTTAGTAAAGTATTGCTGCTACTTTGCCTACACTTGTAGCTGATGCAACATAATCTGCAACAGTGTACTGATGTCAGCATAGTTTCATGAGTTTCAACTCCTGGCACCCTGAGGACTGTTGATGAAAGATGTGTGGGCCCTGCAATTCAAATACAGATGAATCTTGATGTTATCAAAGCAGATACCAAGGCAACTGCTGGCCATCTGGTATTTTGTGTGAGTGGGATGTGTCATTTTCTATTAACTTAATAGTAGTGTCTGCTAGTGAAGTATACCATCATCCAAGTTCATCCAAGAAGAACAGTTCCTGTTCTTAGGCCTAGGCACATTTCAGAAGCTAAACACTGCACATTTTATTCACATGAGTCTAAATTAATTAGCCAAATTGAACATGTTGCAACATTTTTCCTACCAGCAGATGCCAGATAGCAAACACAGTAGAACTATTATAGTTTCCAAATACATGACATATGATGTTATTTGGCATCTCCAGATGAACATTATCAATCCAAACTAAGCACTCTGCGGGTATGTGGGCAGCCCTCAAGTGAGAATGAGCATTACTACTTTGTGTCTGCTAAAAAGAAAACACTTCTTTTGGGGCTCCCTCTTTCACCTTCATGTTAGTTTACGTTCAGAAATCTAATATGCATTTGAAAATTCATCTGTTAGTCGATCATAAGTCTTGAATAAAACAAATAAAATCTTTCATATTTTTCCTGCAATTCCTGCCACTCCATCCACAACCTGTACTAGGCAGATTGAATTTACTTAAAAAGATCTAAACTAATAAATATTCACCAAAAAATACCCTCTATTGTCCTTTACATAAACAAATTGCTTCTGGTACCTCCCTCAGTTCTCTAAGATTGTATCTTGTTTCTTAATACCTATTAATGGTAAAATAGGACAATTTGGAATATAATGTGTTATAGTGGTTCTTCTGTATTCTATTGAAGTGGTGACATCAAGTGCCTATAGCAACGAGGATGGTAAGGGAAAGGGAACAATAGGCAGAAGTGGGGGACTAGACAAGTCTCCACGTTCATCTGCGACGTTACTTTCCAGCCCTAGCCAAATTTTGCCACGTGGGAAGTGTTGCCAGATTTGCCAAGAGGAGCTGAAATTTGGACTTTATGTGAAGATCTTGTGATTTTTAAACATAGTTTCAAATACTTTTTAAACATTTAGCAAGCCAGCAAAACATTTAACCAGATAGGACCAAGGGCCACCAGTTTGTGACCTTTGTTTCTTATATGAAAACAGGATTGGCAGTTAGGCCAGAATCTGAAAATACTTTAGAAATGTTTTTCTAAACATATTTCAGGTACATTTATTTTCTTAGGTTAGGCAACTTCCATTTGTCACTTCCATCAAAAATTCAAGATAGAGTCTTATGTACACCGGGCTTCTATTCCCTATAATTTTAAAGGTTTTTACTCTTTGCCACCAACTTAAAAACTTGCCCACATTTGCTCAACCTTGAATTATATTATGAAATAGATTTGCTTTATCATATTTTTTATTATGTTTTAATGTTTATTTCGACAAGAAAATGAGTGGGGGACGGGGGAGAGAGAGAGAGAGAGAGAGAGAGAGAATCTTAAGCAGGCTCCACACTCAGCATGGAGCCTGACGTGGGTCTCAGTCTCCCAACTGTGAGATTGTGACCCAAGCCAAAATCAAGGGTCGGACGCTTAACCAACTGAGCCACCCAGGCACCCCCAAAAGGTTCTTATCCGCTTGTAGCTCCTTCATTTAGCTGTGACTGGCATTATAGACATTGGTATGTTTGTTGAAAGGAAAAATGTGTTTGGATAGGAACATATGATCCCAAATTCCTCTTTTGCTACATTTGTTTTTCATTCTGAAAGAGTAAATTCCCTTGTCCCGAAAAGAGCATCCTTTCTACTCCAGTCTTCACTGTCCAGTGTTTACTTTTAAAGGTCTGTCCTTATTAATAGATATACAGCCATTAACTTTATTTTTTATCTTCAGTAATTATTTTGTCCATGTATAACTTATTTTGATCAATTTTTCACTAATAATGGTAATAACTCAATCCAGAATATTTTAGTTTTTCATTTGTAAACATTTTTGTAGAGAAATATGGTAGGATAATCAATCATTAAAATATGGTTAAGCATGAAAATATATTACAGTAAAATTAAGTGGAATGGTAATAGAGGTCTAGGGAGAAAAAAGATGTAAACTTTCTGACTTAAAAGTAAGTTCTTCATTCTTTTTACTAATGGAGGATAATAGCTGTCAAGTTTTTATGATATTGAGATTATGTTGGATATATTTTTAAAAGACTGATATGGAGCACCTGGGTTGCTCAGTTGGTTAAGCATCCAACTCTTGGTTTCAGCTCAGGTCATGATGTCTTGATTCGTGAGTTTGAGCCCTGCTTGGGATTCTCTCTCCCCCACTCTGCCCCTTCCCCACGTGCACTCACTCTCTCTCTCTCTCTCTCTTAAAATAAATAAACTTCAAAAAATAAAACGAAAAAATAAAAGACTGATATAACAGTTATTTTTAAATATGCTGGAAATTATGTCTTTAGAACTATTTGAACTTAATAAATTTATTTGTCAATTTAGAAATGTGTAAAGGGGTATTTAGTTTTTCTACCTAGTTTTTAAAAATCTGAGGGCACCTGGGTGGCTTAGTTAGCAAATCATCCAACTCTTGATTTCCACTCAGTCATGATCTCACGGTTGGTGAGTTCAAGCCCCTTGGTGGGCTCTGCCCTGATGGCGGAGTGCCTGCTGGGATTCTCTCTCTCTCTCTCTCTCTCTCTCAATATGTAAACTATAAATAAATAAACTATAAATGAATGAATGAGTAAATGGAATAAAAATCTCTGTGCAAGCATAAAATTTGAGGACCACTGACATATATTCTCTGGGTTCAGGACACTTTAGTGCTCTTGTCCAGTCCCATACACAGTTTAGTTCAAGTATCAAATTAAGTCACCCCAGAAATTTTTAACTTGTCCAAGTTGTAAAATTAACTTATATTATCAACATGTGTATGATTGATATAAAGTAGTAATCCTTCCTAGACTTAAGTGTCTTTCAACTCCCACGCCTACAGCTTTGTAAAATATTTCATGACAGATTTGGTTTCCCTCCAAGTTCTTCTGCATTAATTTTAGGCATCCAGCTCAATGGCTACGACAGGTTTGCTTACTTTGTTATGACTTTGAAATGTACTATCCATCAAAACCATTATCTCTGGGACAAATTACAAACTAAAGAAACTACGGGGGGAAAGGAAGTAGATTATTTTCCAATTACCCAGACCAAGAGCTTCAAAAATTATTGACATTCTATTCTCCAAGCATTAAAAGTTTGGGTTATATTAGTGTAAGAATTTTACTTCTGCAATTGAATGTGTTTTCTCTTAAAATATACCTTGACAAATGTATCATTTTAAAATCTGGCATAGTAGTCTATTGTATGGCTGTTACAGAATTTATTTAACCTTTGATATATTGCCGAATATTTAGATTCACCTATTGCTGAACATTTTGCTCTTCAATGCAGTGCTTTAATGAACATTCTTATTCTTATGTCTTTATACACCGGTGCATTATTTCTTTAGGGCCCATTCTAGAATGCTTGGGTCAAAGAAAATGTGCATATTTAGCTTCAGTAGATAATACAAAATATTAATAGATACTACAAAATATCTAAAAAATCTGTACCAAGAAACCCACCCACCAACAGAGAATGCCCATTTCTCTCTACCTTCTCTAACTCTGGATACTGTCAGCTTTAGATTATTTTTGCAATTTCAAAAGATCTAACACACACACCAAAATGTCACATGATTTTCACTTGCTTCATGAATCCATGATCATTTTTCTACTTCAACTACAGTACCCACTTCAGCACTCCTACATCCCGTTAAACTTTATTTTCTATAGCACTTACTACCTTATAGCATCCTATTATTTACTTTCTTTAGAGTGTAAGCTCCAAAAGGTTTGAGGTTTTGTCTGTTTTGTTCACTAAAGAATAGTGCTTTGCACGTTATAGACATATATTTATTGAATTGAATTACATGGCACTTGTATGATACATGTGAATTTCTGTCATAGCTGATATGTTTCTTCTTTGACCCATTTGTCCCTAGTGGTACACACATCTTACCTCATCATAATAAGAAAGTACCTTTAGAAGCAACCACAACTCCTTAGGGCACATTACACCAGACAAAACACCCATGTTTGGCCATTAGCAGGTGAAGGAAAGAAATGTTCCTTCCTACTGTGGACTCCCTGGGCAGTTGATTATCAAGACACTGTAGCCTTGCCAGTGAGGGTCATCCAACCACCACCTTGCTTATTTTAGCCCTTCCCTTCCTGTTTCTCTCCTGCCAGTGCCTGGGGAGGGGGGGTGGGCGCCTAGAACAATAGCCAACCCTAGTAAAGCCAACACTCCACCCAGGCAAGTGACTGCCAGCACTGATATTCCCCACACCAGACCCAACCTACTCCCTACCAGGCTTTTGGCCCCACACCCTTTGCAGTAACAATGGCAGCTTAGTGAAACAGAACTAAGGTTTAGTAGAGCACCAAGTTTCATTGTTTTCCTCCAGCCAGATTTTGGATGTGAAAGAGGGACAGATTAGAGAGAGCAAAGGATTGTGATTGAGTTCTGAGTAGCTGAAGTTGCTACTCTATAAAACATTGAAGATTTTAAGTATTCATCCAATATTTTGCTGATAAAAAAAAAAATTGGTGATACAAAAACTCTTGGTTACTGTTATTTCTTTTCACATTTATCAACATCTATAATGTTTATCCTCCCTTTTGGCAGCATATCACGTCAGATTTGCAACAAATAAGGGCTTACTCAACATGTTCATGGTGATATTTTAGTGGAGAGGCTGTTTATTATAGCTTATAGTTCATATTCAGGCTAATCAGGGACCTGCAATGCTATTAGCTTTCAACATAACCAGGGGAAAAAAGGGAAATGATCACTAGATACCACAGCAGGCCTAACAAGAAAAGAATATGGCTGAAGAAGTTGTGCATTCTAAGGAAATTGCATATTACATTTATCTCAGATTCCATTTAATGAGGAGTTGCTGCTTCATTCCTGGTCCATTCCCTATTTCATCTTCACTCCCAAACAGAGCAGTGTAGGGGTTAAACTTTGATGACAAAGTTCTGTAAAATGTATAGAGGTTCCTTAGGAACTTCAGATGTTCCAGAATGGGAATTTGAATGAGAAAGGAGAGGCTTGGATGGAAGAGGAAGCTTTCTTTACAAATGTCAAAGTTAGTAGTAGAGTGGGAATAACAGACCAGAAGCAGCTTCACTTGATTGTAACTAATTTGCAGTGGGCGGTAAAGGCAGGCACCACGCCAGCATCACCACTTTATAAATAATAAATCTTTCTTCTGTGGTGATGTTGCGAAAGGCACATGGTAAGGTTGCATCAGTATGGTGAAATATCGCAAAATGGGTGGGTCTGTCTAGAGAAGCATCTGTGTTTGTAAAAGGATCATGCTACAAATTACAATCCAGAACACCTTGAATATACAGCATAGCAGTAATCTGGAATGTAACACTGGAAGCAAATGCCATCAGCCAGAGATGGCATATATGCTGGTATGTTCTTAACAAAATACTCAAGATAAAGGTATTTGCTAGCACTTTAGCATGTAGTATCTCTGTATTAAAGGAAAGTAGTAAACTGAAAGCATACCTCACTTCTGTTCTTCAAGAGCCAGTTTCACCCATTTGTGTTGCCTCCTTACAAACAGGACCGGTATAGCCAAGAACTGTTCCTTAGGATGCTTTTTGTCATGATAGCAAAGGGATTAAAGTAGAAGCCAGCTGTTAGCTGTTGAGAAGTGGGAACGTTAGGAAATATTTACCTACTACCTCCTCTTTTTCCTAACTACCTGCCTTACCCCACTTCCCAAATGGTAACACTTTTTTACCCCATCCACCTTCAGGGAGATGCTATCAGTGAACCAAATGGCTGCACAAAAATGCTTTTGGTTTTCCTCAGCTGGCCTCTATTAGGTAATTATGCCTAATAAATGAAGCCCTACCAATTTTTCACTATAAGGGAAAAAAACGTAGAACATGTAGCCTTCCAAATTAACACCTCCACTGATTAAAGAACATCGACACACTCCAGATCCTTACATTAACTCTCTCAACCTTGTTTCAATGAAAAGACTCCTAGGAAATTAATAGGAAAATTATGCAAGGGTAGGGTAGTTCATTTTCTGTAGGAATTGTGATTTTACTTCTTAAAGTATAATGGAAATACCTCAAGCAATATGCTTTGGAAATTCATTCTTGAATGTTAACAATTGATTTCTCATTGAAGGAAAAAACTTAGCTGTATCCAACAATTCAGATATGGCGGAAGTGAAGTCTATGTTCCGGGAAGTCCTTCCAAAACAAGGTATCTAAATTACAAATACTTGGGTCACAGAATATTACAGGTACCTAAAAAGTAGTAGGCACATAGGCTAAGTAGCTAAACATCTGTAACTATTTTGTGTCTTGTATGCCACATTCACCATCCACTCTTTTACAAGTATAAAGAACTCATCCACTGCTTCCCGCCCCCCCCCCCCCCCCCCGTAAAAGGATACCAAATGAATCATTGTTCAACCTAGGAATCCTGTTACACTCAAATTTGCAAATTACAATATGAAATTTTCAATGAAAAAACTAGTACTGTAACTCACCATAATGTTAAATATGGTCTGGAAATGGGGAAAAAGAAACCTAAGTCAAGCAATCATTAAGAAAAGCTGACAGTTTAACATTCAGTAGTTAATATAGTAAAAGAATGGTATTAACATGAATATTAAGTATTTTTATGCACTATGTATTTCTCCTGAATCTTTTTGCACATTAAACATTTGACACAAAATGAGTCGTGTGTCTCATAGGTAGCTTGGAATTTTAGGTACCAAGTTCAAAAAGGTGTCCTTGTGAACTCCCTAGTATTAAATGTTGATATATTTGAAGTAACTGTGAAAACAAAAGATTTTCATTGATAGTGGATTAAGTCTTTAGACTTTCATTCTAGCTGCAAATCCAAACTACCAATCAACTGGGTCATCTCACTCAAATTGTTTCTTTTTAAACTTAGGGCAGCTGTCTGTGGAAGATATAACCACAATGGTGCTGTGTAAACCCAAACTTTTACCCTTAAAATCTCTGACTCTGGAAAAATTGGAGAAAATGCAGCAAGCAGCCCAGGATACGATTCGCCAACAAGAAATGGCAGAAAAGGAACAACAGCAAATAACTCACTGAATGATAACTTAGCACTTCTACAGAATACCCTACCTTAGTATTAACAATAGCTAGAAAATAATTTGCACCTGTATGCTGAGAACAGTGTGTTAAAACTGATAGTGCTTATAAATAATATAAAAATACCCAAGACTAATGAAACTTGTATTGTGAATTTAGACACTGTGGTTTGTATTGAACATAAGCAATTAAAAAAACTTTGAACCCAAATTTTATGGGTTTTTTTGTTTTTTTTTTTTTACCCAAGTTTTTAGAACTGTAAATTATTGTTCACCATTCCTATCAGTCTTACGGGTAAAATTCTTAGGCACAAGTGACTAAATGCAACTCTTATGTTCACAAAATCTTTACACGTTTATTAAAAACTGAATTGGACGATACATTCTAATCTTGTACAAAGCGTTTTGGGGCTTTTACATTACCTAACTTTAAAACTCTTTTACAAATTTTGTGTTTCATGTTTAAGGCTATTTTGCCTAACCAACTGATTCTACCAGTAATGACAAAACTAAATAAATTTGAAACCCTCACTTACCTCACTTATCCAGTAGTCCCCTGAGCTTTTTGTTTTCATAAAACGTTTTGAAGTTTATTTAAGAGAGAATGTGCGAAAGGGGAGGAGCAGAGAGAGAGAGAGAGAGAGAGAGAGAGAGAGAGAATCCCAAGCAGGCTCTGCACTGCACCGCACTGTCAGCATGCAGCCTGAGGCAGGGCTCAAACTCATGAACCACATGAATAGTGACCTGAGCAGAAATCGAGTCAGACACTTAACTAACAGTGAGCCACCTAGGTGCCCCAGTCCCGAGTTTTTAATTATACTGACTTTAAGGACTAAGAATTACCTGGCTACCTTTATCATCCAGGTATCAAACACACAATTAAAACTACAGACTTGAAAGAACCCATGGGATAAATATCAACATTAAATTTGGAGTTTTAATTCTAAAAGGTTTAATTCTAAACCTGCAATGGGCATATTCCTAATACCTTTGTAAATTCTGAATATAATTCTTGGCTGGTTGCTACAATCAATAATAGACCATTTAAATTACCATGGACCTTGAGGCCTTGCCGAGTAATTAGGCTCTACAAGAGGTTAGAAATGTAATCGTTCTTTAGATAACTGCTATTTATTGGTAGCTACTATTTTCTCAAACACTGGATAAATGTAAAACTTTTTGAGTCACTGAAGAATTTTTTATAACACAAACATTAGCTGGTAACAGAATTTAAGAATGATGAAATTTTAGAAATTTCATTGAACTTTAGAGAAGATCAGAAAATAAGTATGCGTGCATTTCCCACATATAATATTAAAAGAATTTATTTACGATTGTACTTTTGATTTAAAATTTTTTTTAATGTTTATTTTTTGAGAGAGAGCGTGAGCAGGGGAGGAGCAGAGAGAGAGGGAGACACAGAATCTGAAGCAGGCTCCAGGATCTGAACTATCAGCACAGAGCCTGATGTGGGGCTCAAACCCACAAACCATAAGATCATGACCTGAGCCAAAGTTGGATGCTTAACAGACTGAGCCACCCAGGTGCCCCAAGTACTATTCATTTAAAAGTTTGCAAAGAACAAAGTTTAAATTCACTAGGTTCAAATATGCTCCCTTAGAGGATTTAAAATTTGCTGTGTAAAATAAAAGTTTTTAAAAAGACCTAAAATAAATGTACTCCCAATGAAGAATCAACACTGCTTCACATGTTTTATTTTGTCATACATTCTTTTAGAACCAGGTTCATTTTTCCAGTTTTGTAGAAAAATAGATGTTCCAGCCACCATTTATTTAACTGTCTAGTCTTTGAGACCAATCAATATGTTCCCTGGAAAAATGAATAAGTCTTATGACTAACTCATTTTCTTAAAATTCTTTAAGACAAAGAAATAACTTTTTTTTTTTTTTTTTTTTTTTTTTAACTCCCAAAGCACAGTATTCCAACAGCAGCAGCCAACATGGGGTTTTAGCAGCTTAACTTCACCCCCTAAATAAAGCTTTGTATAAACCAGTGATTTTACTACAAAAACACTGTCCTTGAAAGAAAGGAGTGGCAGTCAGACATCAATGCAAAACTTGGAATGATTAGGTCATAAACATGGCACTTACAAAAGGTAGCTTATGAGAATATTCCACTTAAGAAGTGGTTACTCTTCTGTCCCTCCTTTACACCCTCAAAAAAACAAAAATACGAAAGAAAAAAGAAAACACTTCCTTTAAAAATTCCCCTTAAATTGTAAGTTTATAAAATTTCAGAAATGCCTTGTACCCAAAACAAGTGCTTCAAAAACAAAACAAAACAAAAAACCTGTGCTAACAACTCTTACAATTCAGATATATTTATATTTTTTAGAACATCTAAGACTGTAAGAGTTCTTATATTCAGTAGCTCTCTGGTTTAAGGCGACCTCCATCTCCTTCACTTACAAAACGTTTTCTGCCCCTGTAATGAAAAGAACACAAACATGAAAATGGAGATCAATTCTATCTATAAACAAACAAACAAACAAACATCTTGGGTTCTTTTGGTTAGTCATTAGGTTTTGAAGGGTTCTGTTTAAAAAAAAAAAAAGTGAGCATGCCTCTAATCCTTTTGAAAAAAGACTCTTTTCTTGCTATGTATCCTAGGAGGTAGCAAATCAAATGAACTGTTAATGTTAATCCAAGCAGTTTTTAGTTAAATAAGAGCTTAATTATTGAATAAGTTCATTGTCAAATGGAGTCATGTAAAAGAAAAGTTAAAATATAAGGCAAACATGCTATTTGGAACTTCAATATTTACTTCTCTGAGTATTATTTGAAAGCTAAACAATGAGACAAAGAGACACCAACGTGATTTGGAATTATGCAAATTAAAGCTACAGAACCTATGAAAATATCCACGTTAAAAATTTTTTTGTAACTTTTTCTCAAATCTAGAAAAGCCGTAACCTGAACATGGAAAAATCAGAATCCAATTAATTCCTGTCTATGCCCCATTTTAGGATTCCTGCTATTTCTTTTTTTTTTTTAATGTTTATTTATTTATTTTGAGAGAGAAAGAGAATCCCGAGCATGGGATTCATGCTATCAGCACACAGCCCAACATGGGGCTCAATCTCACAAACGGTGTGATCATGACCTGAGCAAAACTCAAGAGTTAGACGCTTCACTGACTGAGCCACCCAGGTGCCCCGGAATTCCTGCTATATCAAAATCAAGAGGTCTTGCTTTATAATGTAGGCACACTTATGCTGTATGTAGCCAAACATAGTAGCTATGTACAGCCCAGGAGAAATATTTGACCAGCAGCCTAAAGCAGTAAGTGGAAAACAGAGTTGTCCAGGATTAGTCCTCATTTTCTGACCCTAGACCAACATGCACAAGCATTCAAGACCACACACAAGTGTGCACTTCACCCAAATAGGCTAATGGATAGAGGATAAAAAGTCAAGGTTCTATAGCATACAGTGAAAATTTAGGTATCTCCCTCAACTGATCCTTGAGGGTAAAGCCACAATAAAAATGACCATTTAGACTTCTGAACAGAGGATGAAAAACTTAAAAAGCCAGTGCCAAGGTGTTGACCCCTTTTCACACGAAGTCTAAGTGGAAATCAGCTACATTTTCTGGCACATACAGGCTTCAGACTGTAAATATAAGGAGACTGAGATACAGAACAAAGCAGTAAGTAGCAAGAACTCTTGCCAACATTGGCAGTATTTACTGATGTATACAACTTGGCACATAAATGATGCCATCACCAAGCACAGAGAGAGATTTTGGAGATGTATATTTGCAAACATTTTTATCAAAGCCATTAAACAGTATCTTCCTCCTCTTCTCTCAAAAGCTTCTAAACTTTCTAGAGCAACAGACACTACCAAGAACTATTTTTCTGAGATTTAATTCTCACAATGCACTTAAAATAGACAAAGCTTTGCAATTTTTTCAGTTTAAAAATTACAAAAAGTTAAAATTTACATAAAACAGACACACACAGGCCACCCAGGTAGCCTCAGGTCAGGATCTCATGGTTTGTGAGGTCATGCCCCATGTCAGGCTGTGTGCTGACTACATAGAACCTGCCTGGGATTCTCCGTCTCCCTCTCTACTCCTCCCCTGCTCTCTGTCTCAGAAATAAACAACATTAAAAAAAAAACAAAACAGATATACACAAGTTTAGCTATTACTAACATTTATACCTATTTATTATAAACTTACATTATAAGCTTTATTTTAACCACAAAAAAATTCATCAACTGCTAAAGAGTTAGATCCTAGTAGCACAAATACAGTATCTCCAAAGAATCACACACATATACTTTCTAATGAGATAAGGCCCAATTAGCCTCAATTCTCCATTCTATGAAGGAATAAAAGGAAGCTACATGGAGTAAGGAATAGCCTATATCTTGGAAGCCAGAAAAGGTCTGGATTCATCCTTAGTCTTTACTGTGTGTGAACTTAGAAAACTTCTATTACATCTCCTTAAACCTTAATTTTCTCATCTCATTGGTGATAATATCTACTCTGAAATATTTCAACTACTTAGAACAGAGCCTGGTACACAGAACTACTACACAAAATTAGTTTCCTTCCAGTGAAAAGGGGCTTCATGAAGTAGCCCTGTATAAATTTTACAAGGGGGCAAAATAAGCTTTGCCCTAGTTTTTCTATTAACTCAAAACTCATGATTTTCACTCTTGAGTGGCTTCAGGGGAGATATTACTTTTCTGACAGAATTCCAGAATTTTTCTGGAATGACAGAAAATCAGCTTAGCCTTTCCAAGCACCTCAGCCAATATTTTATGTGGAAAAAAGTAATAAAGTACCTTGAAGGACAAAGATCTCTGAGTTGTTTGGAAATTATTCCAGCCTGAAAACATTCTTCTACAAATCGTTCAAGCACAGAGTATGAATGTGGGACATCCAAATTAATGTCTGGAATTTCATTGTAAATTCTCTCATAACCCTAAAACAATGAAATTATATACAGAATTGTTAGCCCATATAAAGTACATAATGCCATATGACCCATCACTGTCATCAAACGACATTTAAAGACAAAACATTCATAAAATTAGACTGAAGTCAGATCTGATCTTTGAAAAGTATAGACAATATTTGTCATAGAATGTTTTCTTTAAAATTTTTCTCTTAAAAGAGTTCAGGTGGACATCAGACACTGGACACATTTCTTCATCTGTATACATTTAGTACACTTTTTAAAATATAAGGCAAGTAAGCACCTCACCAATATCTTAAATAGGAATAAATTAAATACTTTAAAGAATATTTGTTAGAAGATCATGTTCATGTTTGTCTCTAGATACAAAATAAAAACTATCATATCTTAAAAATAGAACTCTTGAGGAAGAACAATCACATCTTTAAAAAAGACAGGAAAAAAACTCAATGAAGTGTTACTTTACAAGAAATCAAACATAATCACAACCATTAAAAAAAAAAAAAACTATAGGCACAATACTATTTAACATACCTAAAAGAATATTTCATTGACAATTCATAATATGTATTCAATTATTATACATTTAAGGTAGAAGCCTAAAAATTGTTCAAAATAATGTTATACTTACTCTTTTCATTTGGTCTAGAGTAATGGTAGAAGATTTCCAAAGAGATTTTAATAAATTCAAAATCATCTTAAATGCACTTTCTCCAGTTGACTCTAAAACCATTACAATAGCCTAAAAATTGAATGAATGAATAAATGAATGAATTTTTGGTCATTTAAATTTATATAAGAAACTGCTCCTAAAATGTATCAGATCCCTTTTGTCTTATATGTAATTATAATCATTATAAAAATTTAAAAACAACTTTCTCCCTTAACATTGAAATTTTTTAAAAGAATAAAAATAGATGTACACTATTAAAGAACCATTAAGTCACTGTGGTGCAAAAAGGAATACTTAATAATAACTCTCTTTGGAATGTCAAAGTAATCTTACTTCATATACAAGCTCATGGTGAAAATGAGGTACTTCCAGTTCCTTAAGGCAATGTTCAGCTTCAGATATATCTCCAGAGAGTAAATACTCTTTCAGCAGCATATCAATCTATTAAATTTAAAAATTTAGATGTATTAGAATTCCTAATTTTTTTTTTTTAAACTGTGCTTTCTGCCTATAGGATTTACTTACTCTCAAATAGCAGGTCACCAACAGCTGTGTAAGAACATACAGACTTGACACAACACTATCATAACAAAATTTTTTTCATAATTAAAAAGTAAATCCCCAATTTTTACATGGCTGATAATTATAAAGAAAATGCAGCGCTTCAGTGTGCCTTAATAATCACTGAGATCTATGACTAGACTTAATCTCAGTTGTGACCATAATACTTCAATGCTCACTGTAAAACAAGGGATTTTAAAGACCACTAGAGGGCACTGGCTGAAAGTCTCAAAATATATTTTTACAGTGTCACACACTTTCACTTCCATCAGGATGACCTTAATAGTCACTGGAAGCCAAAAAATGATGATAATAGAGCTTTACTAGACAGGGCAAAAATATCCATACAGCTTCTCTTTTCTCTTCAAATAGAATTTGAAACCTATTATCTAAGATGTTCATCTGGAATTCAGTTTCTAGTTGTAACTAAAGAGGCAAGTCTTGACTTTCTTATTCAAATACAGTAACATCTATGGCTCCAGAGAAAAGGAGGAAAGTTTTCCAGCACAAGAACTTCAAACAAGAATGTTCTTCCCTATACATGGCCTGTTAAAATCACCTTTGCACCTAGTGGACACTCAATGAATGTTGGCTCACTTAATTAAATAATCTCATTTAAGTATCTTTGACTTCCAACTTCTGCAATATATTTAATAAAGGGTAAAATTTGATCAATAGAATACATACCGATGATACTGATACATACTGAATAATATCTATTATCATGCTTTAGAAAAGTAAATACTTAGGGGTGCCTGGGTGGCTCAGTCAGTTAAACGACTGATTTCTGCTCAGGTCATGATCTCACAGTTCGTGGGTTCAAACCCTGCATCGGGCTCTGTGCTGACAGCTCAGAGCCTGGAGACTGCTTCAGATTCTCTGTCTCCCTCTCTCTCTACCCCTCCCCTCCTCGTGCTCTGTCTCTCAGAAATAAAATAAACATTAAAAAAAAAAAAGTACATATTTAAAGCATGGCATTTGAATAAAGTGTTTTTACTTTATAATTGTAAATTAATAAATTTATTATTTAAATTATATCACTTACAGTTTTTTAACTTTGTTATAGAACTTGAAGTATTTCAATGTTTCCCATCAGGCTCCATGCATTTTTTGAGAATAATAAATTATAAATACATACATATACATTTCTAAAAGTCCTCTTTGTCCAACTCATCCTTCCATGTAAAAATAAATGAATACCCAAATAATGTCAACTCATATTGGTAGTTTTATTTCCATTTCTATCTTGACTATTTTTTCGTTGAGATAATTCACATAAAACAGTTTGGCACTTTCTCAAAATAATAATTTTGGGGAAATATTACCATCATTTTTTTTAAGTTTATTATTTTTTTAGTAATCTCTACACCTAACTTGGGCTCAAACTCACGACCCTGAGATCAAGAGTTGCAGCTCCTCCAACTGAGCCAGGCAAGCACCCTAAGTGTTATCATCTTAACAATATTAAGTCTTCCAATCCATAAACATAGGATATCTGGATATCTATTTTAAATTTTAATTTCAACAATGTTTTGCAGTTTTGGTGTATAAGAGTTGCACTTCTTTTGCTAAATTTAGTCCTAAGTATTTTGATATTTTTTATTCTATTGTAAATGCAATTGTTTTCCTAATTTCATATCATTCATTGCTAGTGTACAGAAGTAGAATTGAATACTGTATATTAATCTTATATCCTATAATCTTGCTGGATTCATTTATTAGTTGACAGTTTGGGGTTTTTTTGTTTTTTTGTGGATTCATTAAGATTTCCTGTATACAGATCATGTCATCTGGGAATAGACATAGTTTTACTTCTTCCTTTCCCATCTAGATGCATTTTATATCATTTTCTTGCCAAAATGCCATTATCTTGACTGTTTTTATACCTCAATCTTCCTAACCACATGAAATTTTTTTTTGAAAACAGATACTATAATCATGACATTATCTATCCTAAGATATATAAAAGCAAACTGGTCAAAAATCTATAGTTTAAGCTCCTTAACGCTCAAACTAGGTACACATATCATTAAAAGATGTATTAAGTATCAAAACTATAGTCACATGAAAAGATTATACTCAAAAGTCAGAAGTACATGGACTGTAAGACTTCTAATTTTCTTAATAATCTGCAAGTAATATTAAGTACTTTTTCTGGTTTCTTGTTATAGAACATTACTGCCAGAAAAAAAAAAAAATCCATAGAGAATAAATCTGGCGTTTTAATGAAATAAATCAATTACTTTAAAGCATGCACACAAGTAGTGAACTTCCTTACAAAAATCGACCACTCTGATCTACTCTAGTGTTCATAATTCCTAACTTATGATCTAAGAGTATCCAGTTTCGAATTGCTCATATAAAAATGTAGTTACTAGGGTGCCTGGGTGGCTCAGTAGGATGAGCATCTGACTCTTGATTTCGGCTCAGACTGTGATCCTAGCGTCGTGGATCGAGCCCTGCATTGGGCTCTATGATGAGCAGAGAGTCTGCTTAAGATTCTTTCTCTCCCCCTGCCCCACTGCCCTCCTCCCTGTCTCATACTCTTTCTCTATAAAAATTTTTTTAAATGTATTTATTGAATAACTACAAAATAGAAAGTCTTATGTTGACAGTATTTGAAAAATTTTAACTACTACTACAAGAAAATACTTCAGGCATTCCTCTCAGGTTCAAATACAGCATTCTTATGAGAGCCCTTTTAATTTAACACAGTCTTTTTTTTTAGTCAGGGAAGCCATAAAAATTTAATAATAATTATATAATTATTGTATAATTTATAGCACCAGGGAATAAAGCCAAATACACAAAGATTATCCAATTTTCCATTTATAGCTTTAAGACAGAACTTAATTTTTATCCACAAAAATACCAGCTAGAGGGCATAGTTTACTTCCCCTGAGGAATACATGTATATTAAGTTAAAGACAATACCCAGTAGTTACCTCTTTAACAAGGTGGTTAACAGACTGCTGCCCACCTCCAGAGCCCCACACACTGTCTTTGCGCTTTCCACCTTTAGACATACTCAGAAGCACAGTAGCCTTGTCCAGAGCAGCTCTACCAGAAATAATAACAACAATAATAATAATTTTGACAACTTAGAAATGCTTCAGGTTGACCTAAAAGCTTTCACGTAACCTAAAATCAATCTAAAATTCAAAATCTAACCTTATTTCAAAATAATTGATCTACACTGAGTGGAAACATGTCACATAAAACTTAACTTTTACATAGTTCTGCACCTTCCCACCAGGGCAACCATTCCATTCTGACCTGAAGTAGTCTTAGAAATTTAAGTTAACATCTACACCTGAGCAAATCTAAGACATGGCACTGACTAAATTTAAGTTTCCAGGAAGTTACAAAAAACCATACGGCATGATTCCCAAATATCACAGTTAGCTTAAAATTAATTATAACAAAGAACAAGAGTGAAAACATTATTTCCTAATATTTCTGTAGCAGATAAATATAAAATAAAATTGAAAATGGGGCTCCTTTGTTAATACTGTCCATCTTCTTAGAATATTAAATAATTACAGAATGTGAAAACCTGAACGGAGCTTAAAGAAACATTCTCAGTCAAACCCTTCATTTTTATAAGTAAGGAAACTGAGGCCCAGAGAAGAGCGGCTTGACATAAAGGTAGCTAATGGCTTAGTTAAAATCCCAAACTTCTACATTACAGTACTGTCCTCTTCCTATTACATCATGTCAACAATCTCTCAATTTTTTTAACAGTGGAGAATATACACAAATCACAAATAGATGTCCACAATGTCTGATTAATTCAAATATCATTTCAATAAAATGCTGTAGAATTTTCCCCAATTTTGAAATTCTAAGTAGGAAAATTAATTTACTTACCTAGCCTGTACACAGTCTACAGTTCCTTTGTAACTATCAATATAGGTATTACATAAAATTCCATCTCCAACAGCTCTAGCAATAAACTGGCCAACCAACTACAAAAAAAAAAAAAAAAAAAAAAAAGCTGTATAAAAAAATCTAAAATGAAACTCTATAGGACACAATTTCTAATACACAAATGATAAAGACTGGCTGGACTACAGAATCAATAACTAAGACATGTTGGAAACTCAAACATCTATCTAGCACCTGCTAGTTATGTTTGACATACATTCCCACATCTTAACCTCCAAGGTAACTACCCATGGGGGGTGGGAAGGACACATATCAGTTTTGCTCACTACTGAATCCCCCAACACCTTGCACACTGCCTGAAACACAGTACATAATCAAAAACGCTTGTTAAGCCAGTGACCTAAATTTAAGAGAAAACTCTCTTCTGGAAATTAAAAAAAAAAAAAAAATGGGACTAGGTTTTCTCAAAAACTGTCTGATTAAAGGAATTTATTGTATGGAGAAAACACTGCGTAGAAATTTCTATCTGAAAGTATATTCATAGCGTTATTTTGTTTTGTTTTGTTTTTAAAGTAGGCTCCATACCCAGTGTGGGGCTCAAACCCATGACCCCCAGACCAAGTGTCACATGCTCCACCGACTAAGCTTGCCAGACGTACCTATGCATAACATTATTTCTTATAAAAACTGGAAACAACTTCAGTGTCCAACAATAAAGGTGTGGTTACATGATACATACAATGGGGGTCATTATGGGGTCATTAGGAAATACATTTACTACTTTTTATAGTGTAAGAAAAATCAAGTTTACAAAACAGCACATATAGTATAATTCCATTTCTTATTAAAACAAAAATGCAAGGATATACAAAAACCATACACTGATAAACATCCACAGAAAGTAAAAGAGATTTAACACCAAAATGTTTAACAGTTAACACTGGTTATTTCTGCTGGCTTTTCTTCATTTTGACTTTATTTTTCAGAAATTCTATAATATGAACTTACGTAATCATTTTTTTAACATATGAGTAGTTTTATACCAGTTTCCTGGTATAAAAAGAAAAAAAAGTCCACGTTTGAATCATAGCTCAATACCTTACCAGACTACTGTCTGGCATAGAAAAGAAACAGCATTTAGGAATTAACTTATATATATATTCCTAAATTAATGTTTAAGTGCTCCTGCCTTTTTAAAATTTTTTAATGTCTATTTATTTATTTTGGGGGGGGGGGGGAGTGGGGAAGACAGAGAAGAAGGAGATAGAGAATCCCAAGCTGTCTCCAAGCTGTCAGTGCAGAGCCTGATGCAGGCTCAATCCCACAAACCGTGAGATCATGACTTCAGCCAGTATCAAGATTCAGATGCTTAACGGACTGAGCCACCCAGGTGCCCCAAGTGCTCCTACCTTGACTTAAAACTCTGGTCAAGTAAACAGAAACAATTTCACACATTTTTAATTTCAAATCAGAAAGTCACATTATACTATCAGCATGTATTGAATCTAATAAATACATAAGGCTTTGAGATCAGAATCTAAACAGAAACATAAATCATAAATTTTCTAATAATTTTCCCACAAAGCTACAAAGGGGAACAGACTTATTTATGATTATTTTTATAATAAACATCAGTGAAGCCAATTCAATCTTCAATTATAACAATCTACATATTTTTTAAATCCTAGATCATACAACAGCTTAATCACATATAATAGAGAATATACAAGCAGCAAAAAAACAAAACAAAAAACAAAAGACCTACAAACTATACAGAGCATGGGTGGAAAAGCAGGATATAAAATTACAGTATGATGAAAACTATATTTGAAAAAGAAAAACAGCTAGTCAAAAATATGCTAAAATGTCAGAGGGCTATTTTTGTATGGTAAAAAATATAGGTCTTTTTGTCCCATTTTATCTACTAAAGTTTCTTAGAAGCATGTATTATTTCTATAATTGGAAGTGTAGTGGGGAAAGGGGAAGGAGAGAACAAATAAAAAGAATCATACAAACCTGTGGTGCTCTAGGAGTATCCAATGCCAATTCAGGTAGATCTTTCAATAATTTGTCAAATGATTTTTCTACATCATTTGTGCTCATTACTGTCCCACACAGGTCAGAAAGAAGCTTAGATGTCATTTCTCTATGACTAGCCTTTCCCTCCAATGCCAAGGAAACTGCCAACACTGGTACTCCACTTTTCATTTCACCAAGATTTAAATCTCTTAGCATTTCCTATTCAAAAAAAAAAAGAAGTTAAAAAGTATGTCACTACCTTTAGTTCAATATGATTTTAATTTTGAAAAATCAAGATTTTATCCATAGATCCTTACCTCTTCCCCTTTGGAAATAATCAGAAAAGCAGTCAATTTTGTAGGAAAGGATAAATTCATCTTTCTGTGCATATAAATTAGATATTGATCCACTTTGTCAAGCTTTAACTATCTAAACATCACTAAACTCAAGAATGTGAATCACACCTAAAACAGTATGAAACTATATATTGCTAAGTTTGTGTTAGGAATTAACTAACCCTGTCCTTATAATTTTTTTTAATTTCTTTTTATTTAAGTAATCTCTACACCCAATGTGGAACTCAAACTCGCGAACCCAAGATCAAGAGTCGCATACCCTTCCAACTGAGCAAGCCAGGCACCCCTAATTTCTAGGAATATTCTTTTATGAATATTTGTGGAGAGATTCATTTTACATTATCATAAGCTGTTTATACTCTGCTTTTCAAAGTTTTCTCTTTGCACTAAAGTTTATACTGTTCACATTAAGTTTAAAGGAGATCTTTTTTTTTTTTTAATGTTTATTTTTGAGAGAAAGCATTTGGCACATGAAAGCAGGGGAGGGCAGAGAGAGGGGGACAGAGGATCTGAAGCGGGCTCTGGGCTGACAGCAGCGAGCCCGATATGGAGCTCCAACTCATAAACTACGAGATCATGACCTGAGCCAAACTCAGACACTCAACCACTGAGCCATCCAGGCGCCCCCCCTCTTTTTTTTTAAAGTTTGTTTATTTAAGTAATCTCTAGACCCAATGTGGAGCTCAGACTCATGACCTGGTGATTAAGAGTCACATGCTCTTCCGACTGAGCCAGTCAGGTATCCATAAAAGTTCTTAAACCATCGTTTTTAAGTGGAATTATTGCTTCAAATGCTGGGATTCAGTTAAAATTTCCTATTAAAAATAATAATAGCAGCTGCTAATACTACTGTATATAATGTGTCAAGCATTGTAACAGGCATTTTAGTTTCTATTATCTTATTTAAGACTCAAAACCACCTTTTCAGGGAGATGTCATCATCATATCCATCATACCCAAAGCAATGAAAAATTAAGTATCTGCTGAGGACATATAGCTGGAGTGGCCAAGTTGAAAGTGGGATATAGGCAGTATGACCCTAGAGGCTAAATTCTAACTCAGTTATTTAAAGTGCCTTCCTTTTACAGTTTTCTCAGAGTGTTTAAGTCATGTTATACTACTAAAAGAGTGCCAGAACTATTTTCACAGCCACCTAACTGGTGTCCTTGTGAGCAGTCTCTTCTACTCGATTTCAACTTCCTGGACTATGCTTGAACAACTCACTCACTGCCTTTAAACATGATACTTCTTTCTGGAAAAGTCTCTTCAACCGTCTTACCCTGGCAAACTTCTAATTATCCTTACATAGTTCAGAATCATCTCTAACACACTTCATTTTATGCTTCCATAATATTCTGTTCATAATACTACTCAGTTAATAAATACATAGTAGACCACTAGTCCCCAGGCTAGGTACATAGGATTCCAATAGTCCCTGTCCTTACAGGATTTAAAGTCTTTCTCTGCAATACAAGGCTTCACATGATATTTTAATATCTATTTATATATCTCTTTCCTCACCTGACTGCGCTTCAAAAGAGCAGGAATCACCTATTACAAATTCCTCCACATGGTATGCACTGAACAAATATTGGTTTTATATTCAAATTCTACAAATATAAGGATATCAGACCTCATGGTATTAGACAAACCAAGAAAGCTCAGTCTGAAGTAAAAGAGTATAAATTAAAAAGCCTTTTAAGGAGTTACAATTTTAAAGTTTACTTATTTTTGAGAGAAAAGAGAGAGAGAGAGAGAGAGAGAGAGAGACAGAACGCATGATGAATGGGGGAGAGGCGGAGACAGAGAATCCCAAGCAGGTCCGCACCAGCAGCGCAAAGCCAGACACGGCGCTTGAACCCACAAACCCATAAGATCATGATCTGAGCTGAAACCAAGAGTTGGTTGCTCAGCCAACTGAGCCACCCAGGATCCCCTAAAGACCTGCAATTTTAGTACTTTAAGTCAGTAATCCTAGTTAGGTAATTTTATTTTACCCTTTTAGATTTATTTTATGAACAATTCATAACACAGGAAATGTTCCCACGCAAATTACATTTCAAAAAAGCATTTGTTCTCTTAGTTTCTGTATACATTCTTTTTCAGATCTTTGTGTTCTCTTTCTTTTGGACAGAGTACAAAGATAAATTTTATCTTAATCCTGAGCATTGAAATGAATGGCAAAAAAAATAGAACGACCTCAGGCATTAAAAAAAAAAATTTTTTTTTTTAACATTTATTTTTGAGACAGAGAGACAGAGCATGAACAGGGGAGGGTCAGAGAGAGAGGGAGACACAGAATCCAAAACAGGCTCCAGGCTCTGAGCTGTCAGCCCAGAGCCCGATGCGGGGCTCGAACTCACGGACCGCGAGATCATGACCTGAGCCAAAGTTGGATGCCCAACCGACTGAGCCACCCAGGAACCCCTAAATCAGGCATTTTTAACTGAGATTCCTGAAGAGGTTTGAGAAGGTTCATAGATGCCTGAAATTATATCATATTTTATACACTATCAATTACAAAAATATATAATTACAAAAATTGTTAAAATATTGTTGTGCCGTTTTTCAGGTAGGGAATGGCATATAGCCTTCATCACAAGTAGGAAAGAACTAAGTTAAGGATATTTTACTTCATTTCTTAGAAATTCATTTACGTAAAAGAAAATGCTTATTAAAACTTATTCAGTGATCAAGGATAATTTCGGATATGATGTTTTGCTTTTAATAATGTTTTTTCTATGTTAAGTAAATTATACATGCAATTTTAAACCTACCGCAACTTCATTAGTATCTCCATGCTCAAAATATTCCTGTATGATTGGTGTTAAAGTCTTCTCAAATGCTGTTTCATCCAAAGGCAAAACTACAGTTTCATAAACACAGTTTTCCTAGGAAGGGAAGGAGAAAAAATTACAAATTAATGAATAAAATGCTAAATAAAATGAAATTTGGTTTATAATTTTATATTCCAGGGCCCCTGGGTGGCTCAGTCAGGTAAGTGTCCAACTTGATTTCGGCGCAGGTCATGACCTCACGGTGGTGAGATCAAGCCACAAAACGGGCTCTGTGCTGGGCATGGAGCCTGCCTATGACTCTCCCTCTCTCTCCCTCTCTCTCTTTCTCTCTCTCTCCCTCCCCCTCTCCCTCTGCCCTTCCTCTGTTCACATACACACTATAAATAAATACTTTTATGTTCTAACTGTATATCCCAACGAATTTTATATTCCATCCTCATTCAGGACAAGAAAAAGATGTGCTACATGCTTTGAACACTGATACTAAAATAGAATCCATGTCATTTTTTTTTTTTTTTTACAAATCTATGAATAAAACTAACAGTTTAGAACTACTAACGACAGCAAATATGACTTGCTCCCAACCCCCCATATCTTGTTAATTTTTTTTTTTTACCTCTCATAATACCAGTCCTTCAGTGACCAAGAAGCTTAAGATGACTTCCTATCATACCTACTGTTTTCATTAAAACTTCACTTTAAAAAAAAAAAAATGAAGGAACCAAAGATTTCATGATTAATATTATAATAAAAGTCTTTGTAACAAGAATCAATGCTGTAGTGACTAAAAAATCTCTAAGAAAAAGCATTATTCAACAGAAATTTCAAAAAACAAGGAAATTCATGTCTATTAACTTTCTATCTCCCTTCTCCTCTGGAAAAAGGCCAGAAATGTTTATGTGCAACTTGTGACTAGTTTTAGTCTCACTTGAAAGACTGTATGTTAAGATTAGGATATATAGGGGCACCTGGGTGGCTCAGTTGGTTAAGCATCTGACTTGATTTCAGTTCAGTCGTTATTTATCTCGCGGTTCGTGAGTTCAAGCCCCACTGCAGGCTCTGCCTTGACAGCTCTGTCACTCTCCCTCTCTCTCTCAAAATAAATAAATAAACTTAAAAAAAAAATATTTCCATGTCCAACAATTAGCTAAAACAAACAAGTATATACAAATAATATGCAATAAAAACAATCTATCATATGCCCTGATAATTTCCTATCTAAAATTTTTATCACCATGCAAAGACAGTTCTTTAGAAAAGATATCATAACGTCTGGGATTTGTTTCAAAATAATCCAGAGCATGGGGGGGTGGGAGTGGTGCATGCAGGAGGGATATAAGAGGAAGAGTAAACAGAGGTACAGTATAAAATAAGACTGCCTATGAATTATTAATTATTGAAGTCAGTAAAGCTGGGAGAGGAGTACAAGCAGTTTCATTATACTATTCTACTTTTGTAAGCTACACATTTTCCATTAAAAATATAAATATATAGGAGCTCTTGGCTGGCTCAGTCGACGGAGTGTGCAACTCTTGATCTTGGGGGCTGTACATTTAAGCCCCATGGTGGGTGTAGAGATTACTTAGAAATTAAGTTTTTAAAAAAATAAAAATAAAATATATGTATATGTTCATTATAAAATCTATTAAAAACTTACATTCTCATCAATGGACCTAAGTGAAATAAGACTGAGAAAGACAAATATCATGATTTCACTCATATGTGGAATCTAAAAAAGTAAATAAATAAACAAACAAAATAAATCAGACCTGCAAACACAAACTGACAGTTGCCAGAGAGGAGGGGCAAGATTGATGAAGGGGAGTGGGAAATACATGCTTCCAGTTATGGAATGAGTAAGTCATGGGAATAAAAGGCACAGCATAAGGAAGAAAAACAAAACTTACATTCTCATATTGAAGACATTTATGTTCCCAAAATAAAATTTACCATAAGGTTATCATCCTAAACAGTAATATTTAAAAGGAACCTAATACCTATTAACTCTTTTATGATATTCAAAATAATATCTATTTTTCTCGATTTTCATTACTATAGAAATTATATTAACTCAACAGAATTTACTGAAAAATAACCAGCTTGATAATCCTAAGTGAATCTGTAAAGACCTACTTTTGACTCACTTTAGAAATGAAGGGAAAATTTATCACCATCAATTAATTTGGTTTCCTAATCCAAAATTTACCTAACAGTCTGAGAGTACTGAGTACATATATGATTTACATATAGATACTAATGTGTGTGTATACACACGTATGTGTTACACACATGTATACACACACATTATATATATACACACACATATATACACACATGCTACAAATCATATATATATGATTGACAGGCACAGAGTATAGATATGGAACGTAGGACCTGACAAACGTATGAGTAAACTACAAACATGAAGGTGAAAAATTTATAAGCATTTTAAACATGGATTTTAAAAAGGAAGTAAAACACTGATACCTGGTCATCATCATAGTTAGGATCTTTCACATCCACCTCCTCCACATCATATACCTGTCCAGGTGTACCCCAGACACCTTTGCCTCCTGCTCCACCTGAAAAAGTTTAGAATTGAGAAAGAAAAGAACACAAAGTTCATAGTTCATAAAGTTTAGTTGAAATCTGAAATAATTCTAGATATTCAGATATTAAGTAACAGTTAAAAACTGAATTTTAATTTCTATGCTAATTTTTTTCCAGTTGAGTTATACTTTAAATTTTTTACTCAGATCACTTTTTCAGTAATGATTAGATATTATATATTTTATAACCTATTTCCAAAACATCAAGTTGAAATAGCTTATAAAGTTAAAACTAAAAAGGCAGATGCTTTAAAAGCAAAAATGAAACCAAAAAAGAACAGAAAAATAGCTGTATCAGGGACCCCAAGGGGCCATGATACTGTATGTAGCTGAGCTCTAAATTTTATTGGACATTTCATAAGGCCAAAACAACAATATGTTGAGCCAGTAAGATGTGGCATAGGAAACTTAACAAGGGAAAAATTATTTAACAAAAAGCAGTTTCCACTGTTAAGTGTTTCAAAGTCAACCTTTTTTTTAAGGTTTATTTATTTGGGGGGCAGGGGGGAGTGGCAGAGAGGGAGACAGAGAATCTGAAGCAGGCTCCACACTGTCAGCGCAAAGCCCAAAGCAGGGCTCAACCCCACAAACTGTGAGATCATGAACTGCGCCGAAGTCGGACACTAAACCAACTGAGCCACCCAAGTGCCCGTTTATTTTCTTTTAATTAATTATCTTGAGAGAGAGAGACAGACAGACAGACTGCGTGCACAGGGGAGGAGCAGAGAGAAAGAATCCCAAGCAGGCTCAGCGGTGCCAGCGCAGAGCCTGAAGTGCTCAATCCCACAAACAATGAGATCATGACCTGAGCTGAAATCAAGAGTCAGAGGCTTAACAGACTAAGCCACTCAGGCACCCCTCAAATACTCTTTAAATATAAATGTACACGTTAAACTATACTTGACAACTGGCAATATGTTACAAATGACTAAGCTATTTAAGCATTAACTACACTTATCTTTATTTCTCTGTACTTCTATATGCAAACTGACCAGTTGAAGTTTAACAATTCCAACTTTCAAAGTGGTTTTTCTACATAAACTGAAATGTTTTTGTAAGTCTCAACATATTGCATTATTTTTAAAGAATTTTTCAGTATCACCAATTATTTTTAGGTTGTATTTTTATACCAAGAGTATAATCCCTGCCACTAGAACAAAACAGAATCTGGTTACTAGGATTCATTTTTATCCAACCAGTGGTTGTAGAGCCATTCAACAAGAATAACAGTTTTTGGCAGATCACAAAAAGATTTTACAAGATTCCTAGGCTACAAATTGAAGTTCCCACCATTCAGAAACTAGTGAAATCTCCAAATTACATCAAAATCCTACCATAGACCAAAACTAACAGACCCCTTATCAACAAATATTTAAATATATGCAATTACTCCAGGCCCTGGAAATAGCAGTGAAACAGACCAATCCACTTCAGTTTCCAAAAGAGAGCAAAACACAACTTGGGTGGTGCCTGGCTGGCTCAGTGGGTAGAGCATCTTAACTCTTGATCTCAAGCTGTAAGTTCGAGCCCTATGTTGGGTGAGAGACTACTTACAAAATAAAATCTTTTAATCAACCAACCAACCAATCACTCAAAGAGAACTCAGAACCAGATCTATAAAATTATTCAAATTCTGATCCAGCGGGGCGCCTAGGTAGCTCAGTTAAAGTTAGGTGACTGACTCTTGGTCTCGGTTCAGATCATGATCTCACCATTCTTGGTTCACGAGCTGGAGCCCCTGCATTGGGATTTCCCCCCCCCCCCCCCCCCCCCCCCTCCCCTGCTTGCTCGAGTGCTTTCAAAAAAAACTTAAAAAAAAAAAAAAAAATTCTGGGGGCACCTGGGTGGCTCAGTTAAGCCTCCAACTTCAGCTCAGGACATGGCCTCACAGTTCATGAGTTCAAGCCCCACATCATGCTCTGTGGTGACAGCTCAGAGCCTGGAGCCTGCTTTGGATTCTGTGTTTCCCTCTCTCTCTGCTGCTCCCCCACTCATATTGTGTCTCTCTCGCTCTCAAAAATAAACATTTTAAAAATTTTTTAAAAATTCTGATCCAGATATTAGCAATCCAATTTATATCTATCATGTATTCTTAACAAAGGACATAATTATATTCATTAGATAATTAGTATAATGAATCTTTTTTTTTTTTAACTTTTACAAGTTAAGTAATCTCTGCCCCCAATATTGGGCTCAAACTCATGACCCTGAGATCAAGTGTCACATACTCCACTGACTGAGCCAGCCAGGTACCCCAGGTATGATGAATTTCTGACCCTACTTTTAAGCAAAGTTAGAGAATACATGCAAAATTCATAACTGTACAAAACATCCATGTATATTTTGTTGAAAAGAAAGTTCTGCTCAAGAAACTGAATCTCAAGAAAAAAGGCTCAACTTAAAAACAAGTGGGATGGTCCTCAGATTATCACTTTGTAAAAACATATACACAAATCATAACCTCTTACACCATCATTGTTTAAATTTCTCATATTCCTAGAACAAGGAAACCATAGTATAAGAACCAGGTAATATTGTTTTGTTTGCTTCTGTGGAAATGGAACACACCAACCTTTCTTTGGCAGTCCCCTTCCTTTCCCAGATCTGGATCGCCTATCTAGCAACCTTCCCTTTGGACTGGTTGGTACAGTTACTCCACTTCTAAGGGCTTCACTTCCATTATCACTGACTGAATCGCCTCTGCCAGAGTCCCGGGATGAGTTTTTCCTCAGGCGCCTTTTTGCCTTGGCATTAATTCTAGCTTCATTAATGGAGGATGCCGAAATCCAATTTCCATTTATCTCATTTTTTATTTCCTCAGTCCCAGCATTTTCTTCATCACCAGAAAAGAGAGAGTCACTTAAATTATCAGGATCTTAAAGAGGAAAATGAAGAAAGAAAATTCTAAGTAAGTACTTTAACCATTCACTGTCATACCAGTTATAGTCATAAGTTACCTTAAGTTGAATCACATGAAATTACATTTTTTAGGTCAGTAACAAGTCACATATTGGAAATTTCACATGATTCACTCTAATAAATGACAACTAAACAGGATTACTTTTCACGTTATCATAGAAAATAAACTAAGACAGTGAATTTTAATGAGCAAAGTTTAATGTTATCTCATATGTTTAGAAATAAAATTTTATGTTAATATACAACCACAAATAAATCCTTTAGACTTCTGTGAGCTAAGGGAGTTAAGCAATTGGAGATAGTAAGAAAAGACTAAGAATCTTGAGAGGAGAGATAAACTAATATTTAGAGAATGCCTATTATTTATCAGGCACTGTGCTGGGCGTTCTGTCATTTACCCACAAGTTTGAGAACTATTTATTACATACTGGATCATTACTACAGATAAGGAAACTAAGACTGAGAGTGTTTAAATACCTTGCCAAACACCTCCTGATTAATTATAGATACTTAGGAAATATTCTAATCCAAAGAACCTGAAAGATACTTGGCAAATAAATGATCACATAATATTACTGAGCTGAACCATTGAGGCTTCATTGCTCTGAAAGATAACGCTTGCTTTTAAAGCTTTAATTCACCTCTCCAAACCTGACTTGTATTACTTACCATCTTCTGAAAATCTTCCAGCCTATGTAAGATTTGTACATTATCCCCTGAAAGACAGCAACATATCTGGAGTTCCCAATGGTCCTACTTAGAATGTCATCCTCATTGCTGTTTTCACTTATCAAAATCTTTTAGGATATACTCAAGTTTTATTTCCTTCACATAACTTTCCTAACAATTCTAGCCACAATAACACTAATGCCCACACTCTATTCATTCACCACATTACAGAAACCACTTTGTTATTTCTATTTATGCAGGAGTCTTGCTTTTCCAAATAAGTCACAAGCCTCAAAAGAGGAACCATGCCTTTACCTGTACTTCTTTGTACCCTCAGCACCTGAGTATCCTTCATACTAACAACTCAAATGTCCATGGAGATACCTGGCTTTGCTCTAAAAGACTCAGAAAGCTACTGAATTAGGTACCCTTGGGGCAGAGTTTTGTCTGTTATGGCTAAGTCAAGTCAGAGTTGAATCTCTCAAGTGGTTTTAAACATTCCTAAATGTAATTAGGCTGTGTCAAGTCCATGTGTATAGACTTTAACATGTCTTAATATGTTGAAGCTGAAAATTTCTTAAGTCAACCTATAAAAAACATAGATGTGTTAAAATCTTTATAATTCTTAAAAAAATTTTTTTTTAATTAAAAAAAAATCTTTATAATTCTTAACAAAAAAGTATGAAAGTTAAGAACACTGTGATAATCAAAAACAAACAACAACATTAAATAGAGTCCATCATTAGTCTCTGTGCTTTCCAACCATTCTCCAAACTGCATGGAAATGGATTCTGTAAAACATGCCCCCACTGAAAACCCTTTGAAGGTTTTCCCACTAGTTCAAAATAAAGTTTAAACTCATTATCTTGTAACTTAACATCCTACATAATCTTGCCCCTGCTTATGTCACCAGAATAACTGCTGACCACTACCACATTCAAATGGTCAGAGCTTAGACTGATATCATATGCAGTGATGGAGAGATTGGTTTAGCAGAGGAATACAGAATATATAAGGAAAAAGAGAAAGTATAAAGTGAGAGACCAGCTAAGAAAATGTTGCAATAATTCATTCACTAACTGAAAAGAGCAAGGGTAGTAACTTTGGGTTAAATAAAGTGACACTTAAAGAAAAATAAAGGACTTTTAAACAGAATAAAGAAGCATGAAATGAAGTCTTAAAAGTTGTCAGATGGGAAGTCAGTGTTAGAGGGTGAGTGTGAGACATCATCATAACCATCATCATAACTGAACTACTATACTACAACTACTAGCAACAGTCATAGTCACAGCAGTAGTGCAACTTCTTTTGTCATTATCGTCACCATTGTTACCACTAGATACCAGGTTCTATGGTAGGCACTCTACATACGTGATCTATCATCTTCACAAAGCTCTATAACAAAGCTGTTTATCCTCAATTTACAGATGGAAGATGTTTCATAGAAAAGTCACATATCTAAAAAGGATTATGGCCAGTATTCAAATCCACGCTTAAATATCAGATGATTATAACTGTAGAAAATACAGAGCTAGAGTACAGCAGAGTAGTGACAGCTAAAGACACAGGACAAGGGAGTGGTTATAAGAGAGAAAAGCAGAAGAGGAAGGAGAAAAAAAAGACCAGAGATCAGACAAGTTAAATGGAATTTCAAGTAACAGTAGGTAATTGAAGAAAACATTAAACATTTACCTGTAACATATTGCTTTCATTATTCTACAATTAAGGCAAACCACCAAACTCATCCAGAAGATAAAGGACCTCAAATTATAATAAACTGCTTTAAACTGTCCCTTGGAGTCCTAAGTATTCAATTTAAACATCATTTCCTACAATTGGATTTCTTTTCAACTATTTTAATATCCTTTCAAATATGTTTGTATGACTGCAGCAGAACATATCTAGGTATATTTTATATATTAGACCTTATAATTTTTAATTCATGTTTCTATCAATTACTCATTTATATTTCACTATTCATACTTACCTAGGTTTAGGGTTCCATAACCACTATTGATCTGACTTTAAAAAAACCAAAATTCAAAAGATGAAAAATCTCACCATTCAGAATATTTCAAAATCCTACTTAACTCTACAAAGATTAGTCTGAAAGCTATAAGTATATTTTAAGTTGTCTGAAGTTACTCAGCATTTGGACAAATATTCTACAAAACCATTTTTATGGAAAATAAGGAAAATACCATAGGTAATTTATAATAAATTACTAGGAAAGAAATCAAAGAAATCAATAACAGTTTATATTGCAGAAACCACTAACTAGTTCATTTGAAAATATTAATGAGGAAGTTCACTATTCTTCTCCATTCTGTAGCACATAGTTTATTATAAACAGTGGAAAGTTAGAATGTATGGAATGTGAAAAGATGGGCAGAAAAGAACATGTGAAGAATTTCTACAAAAATAAGAATCACAAACTTGATTTTTTAAAACAATACAACTTACTTGTAGCATAATAAGATGGCTTTTAAAGTAAAGATGGTTTTAGTATTATGTTTTCATAAAATTTGTTATGACCTCAAACTTTCTCACAATATAGTCAAGGTTCAAAATATTCTTACTTACCTGTGGGGTTTACATTCAGTATCTGCTCATTTTCTACATCCATTGTTCCTTAATGTCACTTGCACTGATTGAATTACTAATGGAAGTCTTCCCTTGGGATCTATTTCCTTAAAAAGAAAAAAAAACCTTCAACATCTTCCAAACTGATAGAATTAAGGTAAATTCAATTTACTTAATCACATTGTAAAAAAAAATAAAACCAGCACATAATTTTTTTTTTTAATTTTTTAGATGTTTTAATTTATCTTTGAGAGACAGAGAAAGACATAGCACTAGTCAGGGAAGAGCAGAGAGGGAGACACAGAATCTGAAGCAGGCTTCAGGCTGTGACCTGTCAGCACAGAGCCCAACACAGGGCTTGAACTCACGAACCACCACATCATGACCTGAGCCGAGATTGGACACTTAACCAACTGAGCCACCCAGGGGCCCCAGCACATAATTTTTTTTTAACATTTATTTATGAGAGAGAGGGAGAGAGAGAGAGAGAGAGAGCGTGTATGTGTGTGTGAGTGAGCAGGGGAGAGGAAGAGAGACAGGGGAACAGGGGATCCAAAGCAGACGTCACATTGACAGCAAAGAGCCTGATGTGGGGCTCGAACTCACAAACCATGAGATCATGACCTGAGCCAAACTAAGCCACCCAGGCTCCCCTAATTTCATTTTTTTTTAAATTTTTTTTAACGTTTATTTATTTTTGAGACAGAGAGAGACAGAGCATGAACAGGGGAGGGGCAGAGAGAGAGGGAGACACAGAATCTGAAACAGGCTCCAGGCTCTGAGCTGTCAGCACAGAGCCTGACGCGGGGCTCGAACTCACAGACTGTGAGATCATAACCTGAGCCGAAGTCGGACGCTTAACCAACTGAGCCACCTAGGCGCCCCTCCCCTAATTTCATTTTTAAAAAAAGAGCTCTCTTTACTTTGAAAAACAGTTTACCACAATTAACATTTGGTTTCAATCTTCCTGACAAGTGTATCTGTGTCCAAGATAACCCTCCATACTTCTGAATGTGCCAAAGCACCCCTCTAACTTGAAGATGTATTTGCTATACATGGTTATTTCAAGTTAAAGCAGCATATACATACTCCAAATTTTTCAGGACTACCAGTCCTCATAATTAATCTGATATACATAATATTGCATAGTTCACTACCAATGAATTGAGAACTACTACAAAACGCAAGCAACAGTTTTGGTTAATCAAGCATATCACAGGATTCTGTTCTTTATCACACCACAACACATCTGAAGGCAGATACAGCTGACATTTCATCACCCAGGTGTCTATAATTAGCATTATAAGACTTTGGGAGAAATTTTTAATGGTGTTTTCTATAATAAGAGTATTTTCATAATCAGGGCACCTAGGTGGATCAGTTGGTTAAGCGTCTGACTTCAGCTCCGGTCATGATCTCACCATCCATGAGTTCGAGCCCTACATCGGGCTCTGTGCTGACAGCTCTGAACCTGGAGCCTGCTGCAGATTCTGTGTCTCCCTCTCTCTCTGCCCCTCCCCCCCCCCACTGTCTCTGTCTCTGAAAAATGAATAAACCTTTAAAAAAAATTTTTTTTTTTTTAAACGTTTTTTATTTATTTTTGGGACAGAGAGAGACAGAGCATGAACGGGGGAGGGGCAGAGAGAGAGGGAGACACAGAATCGGAAACAGGCTCCAGGCTCCGAGCCATCAGCCCAGAGCCTGACGCGGGACTCGAACTCACGGACCGCGAGATCGTGACCTGGCTGAAGTCGGACGCTTAACCGACTGCGCCACCCAGGCGCCCCATAAACCTTTAAAAAATTTTTTAAAGAAAAAAGAGTATTTTCATAATCTGAAAACCCCATTCTTATTTTTAAAAATTTTTAAATATTTTAAAGAAATTTCTTTAAAGCCCCAATGGGGCTCAAACTTACAACCCTGAGATCAAGAGTCACATCCTCTAGGGGTGCCTGTGGCTCAGTTGGTTGGGCATCCGACTTCGGCTCAAGTCATGATCTCACAGTCCATGGGTTCAAGCCCCGCGTGGGGCTCTGTGCTGACAGCTCATAGTCTGGAGCCTGCTTCAGATTCTGTGTCTCCCTCTCTCTCTGCCCCTCCCTTGCTCATGCTCTGTCTCAAAAATAAATAAAAATATTTAAAAAAAAATTAAAAGAAAAAAAAAAAAGAGAGAGTCACATGCTCTACTGAGCCAGCCAGGTGCACCCCTCCTATTCTCCTTAAAAAAAAAAATGTGCCTAGGGGCTCCTGGGTGGCTCAGTCAGTTAAGCAGCTTAAGCTCAGGCTCTTTTTTTTTTTTTTTTTTTTTTTTTTAAGCATCAGGCTCTTGATTTCAGCTCAGGTCATGATCCCACAGTTTGTGAGTCTAAGCCCCATGTCGGGCTCCACACTGACGTTGTGGAGCCTGCTTGGGATGCTCTCTTTCCCTTTCTCTGCCCTTCCCCTGCTCACACACATTCTCTCACTATCTCTCAAGAATAAATAAAATAATTTTTTAAAAACTTGACTATTTAAAAAGGAGTAAGTACAATGGTAGTAGCAACTCAGTATTTTAGACCTTAGCTTCAAAATGACTTAAAAATTATTAATGCTGGGGGCGCCTGGGTGGCGCAGTCGGTTAAGCGTCCGACTTCAGCCAGGTCACGATCTCGCGGTCCGTGAGTTCGAGTCCCGCGTCAGGCTCTGGGCTGATGGCTCGGAGCCTGGAGCCTGTTTCCGATTCTGTGTCTCCCTCTCTCTCTGCCCCTCCCCCGTTCATGCTCTGTCTCTCTCTGTCCCAAAAATAAAAAAACGTTGAAAAAAAAAATTATTAATGCTGTAAGGTGTTGAAACCAGTTACCTTTAACTTAGTGATATAAATCTAATGTTACATGAAAGACTAGCAAAATATATTTCATGAAAACTATTACCAGAAGGTATAACCAAATATGATTTTAGAATCTCTCTGTAACTATTTTTCAAATAGTGGTTTATAGTACTTAAGCATTGATCTGTCCAAATCATATAAGTTAGATATAAGCCCTTCCAGTCATTTATAATCATTTCACGAGCAGTGTGCTTTAAGATATGCACAAATTAATGAAAAAGACTAATAAACTAATTAAAGGAAAGTCTTTCTCAAATAACCTACTATAAGATCTCATTTTAAGATACTAATATATGATGCCTCTTGGGACTCAACTTTTTTTTAAGTGAACTTTTCCCCCAACATGGGGCTCAAACTCAGGATTCCAAGATCAAGAGTTGCATGCTGCACTGAACTGAGCCAGTGAGGCACCCCTCAACTGACTTTTAAATTCCTCAATATATCGTTTTAACATCTCAAAAGTTTGTAGCCCCTTTGCTCCAGAAAAGGGTATTATTTTGTAAAACAAGAATAAACACACCTTAATGCTAAAATGGTAAACTTCTGAATATGGCATAATCCTTAGGCTACTAAGATGCTATATTGCTTCAGAAGAAAATGGGGTGATCGCTCTCTAATTCTATTCAGAATAAACAGATTCTACATAATGATCTTTCTAATATCATAATTTCCAACAACTCTGGATTTAAGGGGGAAAATGAACCTTAAAGATATGTATATAGAGATACATATAAATATATGAACAAAAATAGTTTGTAAACCTAAACACATAGTGTTCTCCGTGTCTTAAAATTTGTCATATCTCACTTCAGTATATGAGTTACATGACACAGAAAAGTGAAAATGTCCTATGATGTGTGTACGAGCTTTTTAATAGAATTACATTAGGAAGTCTTTTTCATACTTGATGCAAGTATGATCATTGACAGGACACTTTCTGCAGAACCTTGCTACTAAAGGAAATTATTATAACTAATATTTATAAAGCCTTTTATAATTCACAGAGAATTTTACATGCATCATTTCATGTACTTCTCAGAACAACTTTGAGGTTTCCATTTTGCACACAACCAAATTCAGAGAAGGTAGTTAATCTGTCCAGAGAGAGACAGCTGCTCAATGGAAGAACCAGAATTAGAAACCAGACCTTTTCAATCCAGTACTGCTTGCACAAGTTCAATATAAGATTTTAATATATCACAAGAAGATTCTTTTTTAGGGCTAACAGACAGAAGCTTATTAAAACACAGACTTATTAAAGTCTTTGGGGCTAACAGACAGAAGCTTATTAAAACACAGTATTTAAAGATACTACTTTAAATACTACTTTCCAAACACTAAAAATAATATTTATTTAAACTATTACACAGAAGACATTCAGTTAGTCAAAGAAAATTATTAGGTAATGACTATCATCTATAACTTACCATATTTGTTTTTATTAAGTAATCCTAACCCAAAAAAAAGTGTTGTCTGTGTCTTTAGGCAATGGTAACGCAATCAAGAACTCAGTCACACTTGATAGCAACACAGACATTTTAAGAATTTAGAGAAGGATAAAAATACATTGCATGTTTTTCCTCTCTTCAATTCGTGGAGCTTTTTTCCAGTTTACTTAACAATCCTTAAGATTTTTGCCCCAAAGTTAACAAAAATATAAAGCAAAAACTCCAAAAGCCACATCCTTCATACTAAACAATAAAACTAATTTTGAATAAAAAAACAAAACTCTACATATAAGTTGAGCAAAACCAAGGCTAGCATTAAACAATTTTCGTTTCCTCAATAGTTTTACAGAAAAATATACTCAGAAGTATTCAATTGCCAAGACATTCCCTAAAAGACAGAGCCTCACCTCCCCCCCTGGCCCAAAATCTGTTCCCTGAAATACACCCCACAAACCACTCTGACATTTTCTGGAGTCAAGTTTAGGCCATATGCTAACCAGAAAATTATTTGTATTCATTCCAGGGCCACAATCACAGCTAATTAGCAACTTAAAATCAGCTAAAAGTATTCAACCACAATGATGCAAAAGCAAGCACTGCAGAAAATATCAAAGTGTCCTGTATTTTCGCACTCCCAGAAACTATTTTCCCTTTCTCATTACTACAACAGAAAAAAAAAAAAAAAATTAAAATATAATTCAAAGATCCCTGCTGAGATTGTAAGGAATTTAAGAAACCTATAATGAAGGAAGGTTAATGGCACAAATACGAATAAACTCAGAACACATCTGCAGTGCTCCCTTTTTAGAAGAGTATATGAAGGTTTCTAAAAAGCCTCACATTAGTAAGAATGCCCAAATCGTAAAACTTAGCAGAAAAAATACAAAACAGGCGGTGACTTTTTTTTTTTTTGTCTTCCACACGAAGCCGCATTTTTGATCATTTTACTCATTGTAGATCCTGCACAGTTGCTGGTTCCATAACCAGTTCTCACAAGGTCATACGAACAGGAGATACTGACTTCTGCAGTTAGTTTTTGAAGCTCCAGCGGAGTGGGGGGGCGGGGGACCCCTTCTCGTGTACACTGCAGAACCGAATTGACAAATGCAGCAGACTCGGCCTGCGCTTCACAGAAAGAGGGCTCCCTTCCTGTCTTTGTTTTCCCTGGGAGATTTTCACTTGAACTAAAAAAGCGCCCCTTTGCCCCAAGTCCGCGCAGGGCCGGGGAGGCGGGCACGTGTCCGCCTCCCAGCGGCCCCTCCCGCAGCGGCTGGCCCTCCTCCCCGCCGCGGGTGCAGGCCGGGACCCCGCCGGCCCTAGTCCAGGCAGGCCCCAGGGGCTGCTGGACCGCAGCGGGGCGGGCCTGGGCTCCGGGTTGCGGGCCGAGGGCCAGGGTCGGTGATCGCCGAGCGGGGGACCGCGTCTTCAGGGGGGCCCCCCAAGGGACGCCGGGGGGGGGTGGGGAAGGCGCGAACCTTCCTCACAGGATTTCAGTCAGGCCAGAAGGACGTCTCCCAACGCCCTCCCCTCAAAATAAAAATGAAAACTCGGCCTTCTCGAGGATGAGGAGTAGTCCCTCGCTGGCGAGCGCCCCGCGCACCCCGCTACGCGGGAGGGGATGCAGGAGGGGGCGGGCCCGCGCCACCGCGCTCCGGGCCCGGGCCCAGAAGGAGGGAACAGGGGCCCGCCCTCCGCCGCCCGGGCGTTGGGGCGGCCGCGGCCCTACTTGCGGGGCTCCGAAGAGGAGGCCGGACCCTCGCCCACCCGGCCGGGACTCGGCCGCGGCCTCACGCCCCCTCCCCCTCCCAACGTGCGGCTGCCTCAAGAGGAGACGGAGCTGAGGGAGAGGACGCAGTCGTCCCGGGAGTGCGAGCCGCCCCGCTGGTACTGACCCCTCGGGCCGCTGCCGCCGCTCGCCCAGGTCCTCTGTCCGCCGGCCCAAACCCCGCTGCTCAGCCTCTGCCGCCGCCTCGGAGCGTCTCTGCCCCCTCTCGCTCTGTTTGTTTTTGTTTTGTTCTACCCAGTAACACGGGGGCGAGAGAGCGGCGTTTATTGGTCAAAGCGAGGAGGTCCGCTGGCCAATCGCGGCGGTGGAGCGGGAGCAGAGGAGGAAAAGGGAGGGAAGTGAAACGTGGAAAGCCGGGCTGGGGCTCCGGAGGGCGCATGCGCACCTGACTCCTGGGACAGGCTGGAGTGGGAGCCGGGCGGGAAGCTGGAGGCGGGAGGTTGGGAGGCGCCGCCAGATGGAAGCGTAGGCGAAAAGGCAGTGCTCTGGGGTGAGGACTAGGCTGAGGCTGCCTTGACCCGCTCACCCTTTCCTCTTACAGGGTAGTCAGCAATCTCGCCTGAATGTTGGGCTTCCTGAGGGCCCTGCCTCCATTTGCAGAGGCTCCTCGGTTGAATACCCTTAATCTCTACAGATGCTTCTCCCGCTGGTCCTGTACACTCCTTGGCTCCCAGTGTGCACAGTAAGAATTTTATCTCCGTGAAAGCTCTCATCCCTTGAAGATAGAAATCATTCCCATGTCACAGATGAGGAAACAAACAGACTCAAAACCTCTTTGAAGTCCCTGTGCTAATCATGACTAGTCAGGCCTCTGGGATTCAAACTCCCGCATTCCCGCTGCAAGGCTGGGGTTCTCAAACTTCGCTATAACTTCTTTCTTGAAACTTGCACCCCAGGCAGCTGGTCTCTGAGTCTTTCCTCCTTGGCTGCATTCTCTTTGGCTTATCTCGTGCTTTCATTCTTCCTCCTTCCCTCTCCCCGGAGGTAATGACCAGAACCTTCTGCTGTCTTTGTGCTCTCAGGAAAGAACTCAGCCATTATCTCTGGCCAGATTTTACGATTGTCTAATGTGCAACACCTGAATGAATGGTCTATGCGGCCTTTCAGCAGCACAAACTGCCCCCTCCACCCCCCCACCCCCCTAGCAAGCTCCTTCACCTGACTTACCTCTATCTGCCAGTCACCCTGCCTGGGAATCATCTCTAATAGTATTAACTTCTCTGAACAACGGCAACAACAACAAAACCTTCCTTAGCTTTCCGTGGCCCACCCGGAGCATCAGTACCTCAACCAGGCATTTAGGGCCCCAGAGTGTGGCTTTAAGACATTCTGGCCATGTCTCCACACCTTCACAGGCCACACGCCCCTTTGGCTGGAAATTACTTTGACCTCTCGCGGTTCCATATGCTTCCCCACCTCCTGAGCCTTCTTTATGGTATCACCTCGAAGCGCCTCTCTTATCCCCCACCTCTACCTGGTACAATCCTATCCATCCCTCTTGGCTCTCCCACACAGGCCTTCTTCAGCCTCATGACTTGATATGAGTTTCCTGTCTCCTGATTCCTCACACTAATGACTTGTTGTACCTCTGGGGACATTGAAACATTCGGCCTGGCATTGTGCTACCTGAGTCCCTGTCCTAGCTCTTCTCCCCCATTAAACTGTCACTTTGTTGAAGGCAAGTTCACATCTTGCTCATGTGTTACCATTGTAGGTCTTAAGAAGATGCCTTGCATGTTTACTGTACTGGTGCAATAAAAATTCCTCGATCTGAGTTCACAAAGGTTCTCAGCATTTTGTGCTCATCCCCACGCTCCTGGACAAGAGCGTCTTGGCTTGTCCAGCATCTGAATTAGCCTTATGAGTCACTTTTACTTTTTAAAAACAAAGCTTCCCGGTCACTCAGTTTTGTTTTGTTTCATGTTCTCCATCACCTGCAGCTGTCTCGTTTCTCTTCTCTGCCAGGGTTCATCCGTCCTCCACTGAGCAGTAACTGCTGGCTCCTTTGCTTCACCCATCCCCCTCTTTCTCCACATCTTTCCTTTTCTCACTCCTTTTCAGCTCGTGACTCTTCTTCCTCCCTGCCACCAACCTCCTTGGGCTTCTGCTGGGTTCTTTAATTTACTGATTCATTTAATATATTTATTAAACACCTATCGCATACCCAGGCCACAGTGAACAAGCACCCCAAGATCTATGAGATAACAAAAGAGTAGGATGTGATCACCCACTTTTAAAAGCATCTGAAACAACCTATATCTTTTTAGCAAATTACCCCAAAAGAATGCATTGTGCAGTAAAATGTTCACATCCTTTTTACCCATCATCCCTAGATATGATGTTTGGCATCCCAGCACCCACCCTAGAGAATGGCCCTAGCAATAAGAAATGGGATTCTAGTTTGGACCAAGCAATAAGAAATGGGATTCTAGTCCTAGTTCCCCTACTAACTACCTATAAGAACTTCAACCCCTCTCAGGACCTCTTTTTTCACCAGTAAAATTCAGAAATCGAGTTCAATTAGTGGTTAGCAAGGTATTTTCCAAAGAACATGAATTTTGTGGAACTTTAATGGATATCATGAGAAATATGTGGGAGGGACTATTCTATAATCATATCAACCCAGAAAGAAATTGTTTTAACGAAGTTAAAGCTGGTTTTGGGGGGAGGCCCAACTCTTCTCAGTATTTTTAATGAGCTAATGAGCCTTGAGAATCTTGAGAGCCCAGAGTAAGAAGCCAAGTAGCACTTCTCCAACTTATTTAATTTTTCTCCCACTAATTAATCAGTGTTACTTAGAAACCAGTTTGGGAAATATAGACGACAGCCACTATCATCAACATTCCTTCCAGATGTATTAAACACTGGCCACGTGCACCTTTGCTAAACGTTAAAGAAGAATAACCTGAAAAATGGAAAAGTATCCAAGTGCTAGGAATTTTTGTCCATCAAATCAATCCACAAATATTTATTGTGTGACTGTTCTGTGAAAAGCACAGAGCTGACCCAGCTGTGTTCTTGGCAAAAGGCATTACATTCTACCGTAGGGTAAGTAGTGTCTGAAGCATAGAGCTGCCCAGGCTTCTGGGCCACAGTGTATACACTTTCATTTCACATTATAATTGCTCACAACCTGACTTTCTGTTTCCTAAAGCCCTGTGCTTGTGGGCTTGTGTTAATTTAGCTGTTGGACGAGAGAAAAGGGGAAAACCCTTCATCTTAACTCATTCTCTCCAGAATCACGGGAGTTCAACTTCTATTTCCTTTAAGAATGACCCATTCCAGGGCCACCTGGGGGGCTCAGTCAGTTGGGCGTCCAACTTCGGCTCAGATCATGATCTCACAGTTCACGAGTTTGAGCCCCTCATCGGGATCTGTACTGACAGCTCAGAGCCTGGAGCCTGCTTCAGATTCTGTGTCTCCCTCTGTCTGCCTCTCCCTCTCTTTCAAAAATAAACATTTTTTTAAAAATTAAAAAAAAAAAAAATGACCCATTCCAGTTTAGGCGAGGAGGGGCCACCACTGTTGCCTGGAATGAGACAGCCATTCAGAGGTGGCAACAGAACCAGTGCTGTGTGATCAGAGAGGTACACCGTGTCTCTCTTCTTCTCCATACCCCCAGGTTTAAGCACTATTGATACCTGGAGGGACACAAAGAATGTTTAATTTGTTAAGGTGTATGGGGGTTAGGGTGGAGGACAGTTTCTAGGTGTTGCCTCTTAAGATGGGTTATTGACTATCTCTAGCTAGCTGTGCTGCCTCGGGTGTTTCACTTCCTCTCTCTGGGTGGATTGAATGCCTCAGTCTTGCACTGTAAAAGGAGTTGGCCCCTGCAGGGAGTCTTTAAGGAGTCATTCCAGTTTTGACACCATGACACTGGGCAAGGCACTGAGATGGCACCGTTGCAGTCCTGGTAGTGGGGGACCAGGGGTGTGAGGGTTTGCCACTGGTGACAGGGAAGAATTCATCGCCAGGTGTGGATAGAGGAACTGTCACTCTCGCCCCAGGGGCTCTCTCTAAATGCAAAGCTCAGATAACGTCACCTCCTACCTTCACAAAGGCAAGACTGAAGGCTCATGTCTTGTTGGAAGCACTAATGAGTTATTGTGAGTAAATGACTTGGAAATACATAGATGTTAGGCAAAAGATAAGCACCTCAAATTACTATTATTGTCCTTGGAACTTCCAAGGCCTTTTCATTCTTTGGGCAAAGCCCCATTTGAGGACACAAGTTTGTCAGTAAGCACTGTTCCTGCCCTTGAATAAGATCAAAAAGAGTCAGTCTCTCTCTGGGGACTGAGGGAAGCCTTAGCCCACTTCCTGAAGAAGAATTTTCAGATACCACTGCCATTTGCCACAACATCTACCTGAGCTGACTTCTGCCTCCTAGTTCGTCAAACCAAGGACTGAATTTTAAGAATTCCTATAAGGCACTGAACTGCTCTTTAGCAGAAATGATAGAAGACATGGAACACACTCTGAGGGGAGAGTTGCATAAAGAATTCTGATAATGATGATAACCAACATCTGTGTTGTGTTTTAGGGCTCTGTGAGCACTTTCACATATACTTTTGCCCCCTCCCTGTGACGTGGACAAGCAGATATTACTCTCCTGCCTTTAAATATGAGGAAAATGGGGCTTGAGCCGGTAACTCGTAATCATAGGACTTTCATGATAAAGGAAATGTGGGGGATCCCTAGTCCAAACCTTTCATTTTGCAAACAGAAACAGAGACCCAGAGAAGTTTAGTGAGTTGCCCAAAGCCACACAGCTAGTCAGTAGTAGAGCCAGAGTACCAATGAGGTCTCAGTGTCCCTTGCATGGGCTGGGCAACATTGACAGGGGAGTCCAGACCTTCTGGTACCCAGGCCTTGACTGGATTCTTTCTGCCACTCAACTTTGAGTCTCTTGAATGAAAGTTAAATATCTGAGCCAATTTTGGTCCCCAGAGCCTCCTGCTATCTGTGGAGTCCATTTAAGGTCCTGGAAGTGAGGGAGGAGGGGGAGTGGTGGTAGGGAGGCTTAGAATGATATTTAGAAGCTGTTGATGGGGGCATTTTTTAAGAATATCTTTCCTAGACTAAAAAACATAGACTAATGGGCAGCATGCCACAAAGAAGTAGATGCAATATTTTTAAATAGTACCAAGAAAAGCTGATATGGTTTTACTTCCCCATTTCAAGTTTCGAGAGGTTTTCTTGGTACATTTATCTTTGTTTCCACCACCAAATCACTCCTGCCATCTTAGGGTGTAGAAACAAACTAAATTCAGATTCAGGAACTCCAATAGATCATCTTTTCCCAAAAAGCCCATATATTTTCAACACATCTCCCATACCTGGCCTGAGTTTTAAGCCTATAAAAACTTCAGCTCCTCAGAATTTTGCAATCACAAAACCATGCAAGCAGATGCTTTTCCAGTACTTCCTACAACTGCCACACCCTCCATCGAATTAATTATGTTGAGTCAGAGAAGAGAAGCGCTTCTGAATTGTGTCGCCAGGGGCTTTATTTGCATTCTTCTGGAACACAGGATCCTAGGCTGCACACTTCTCAGAGTTCATCCTCTTCTCTCCAGTGAGCACTGAGCTCACAGAAGATGCCTATATGCCCCCATCCTGTCTGTGCTGCAATAGTTTCTCCTCAACTCCTAAGAGGCAGTAGAGCCCAGGGGGCCTGGTGTGGAAATGAGAGATTCTTTGTACCGGAAAACACACACACACACACACACACACACACACACACACACAAAAGGAATGAATGATCATGGATTGTGATTAAGAGAACCTGATCTGCAGGGAAAGGAGTGGAGGGTGACCCAAGAGGTCAGTGCTGGGTAGATGGAGACACACATAGAAAAGGAAGTTAAGGAAAGGAAGCAATCAAACCTCTATCTTGGGCAAAACAAAATAAAAGTAGTGGAAAATAAGAAGAGGTGAGGAGCAAGCCAAGGGAGATATTGTTTTGTATTATTAGATGTTTATATTAAAAATGAAGTTAGCTTCATGGAAGGTCAGAAGCAGAAGAAAGTCCCGGGAGATGGCCTCGCTGGGTCCACTTGTTTGCATAGTAATGTAAAAACTGAAGCCTAGAGAGGGGAAGAGGTCTGTCTCTAGGCAAGTTATAGCCAGTCGTAGTACCTCTTCCTACAATACGCAGCTGCCTTCCTTTATTCCGTATGGTCTTGCCCTCAGTCTTCGCTTTCCTCCCTCTCTCTGTCACTCTCTGTCTCTTTCCAAAAAGGGCAGTTTCCAGAAAGAAAAACAAGGACTGACATTTTAAAGCAGTTCCAGGAAATCCCCAAACCCTGCATTTAAAGCAACATGATTGGCAGCCCTATGGCACGATTGACAAAGTCAGCATCGAAACAGGAAATAGTAGATATCAAGGCATCAAGAACCAAGAATTCAAAAGAAAGAAAAAAAATTACTCCTGAGGGGGCAACGTAAAGTCTTACCACTACCATTTCTTGTGTTGTGTATGTGTGTGTGCATTTTGTTTTATAAAGTTCTTTTTGAGAGCAATGAATCTAGGTCAGTGATTTACTGATGAGCTTCAAAGGGTATAAGAAGTCCACCCTAAAATTTTATTATGAATATGCATTTTCAGCCCAGGGGGTTTTTAACTTTTTTTAAGAGACCCCTGAAACAGTCATGTCCCAGAGAAGATCAAGAACTTCTGGAATACAGTATATTATTATGTTTGGGCCCATATACAGAGTGGTATTCCACCAAGAAGTGCCAACTTTCCTCTATATGTCAAACCAGGTACAGAATCAAAGCACCTTCAAAGCAACCACAACAGGGAAGCAAAGGGAAACAAAATTGGTTTTTAGGATAGCAATAGTCCTAAAAAGAGACAGAATGTCATCTTGGGACATCCCAGTAGTCATTCTAGTCAGGCATGGTAGCTACCTTCCATTATGTTGACCTCTATGGGCCAGAGTTATAAACTGAACCTCCTAACATTTCCGAAAGTCATAGCTCCAATAACCATGAATTTATCTTTTAAAAAACCTCAAACTTATCTAAGAGACAAAGCAGTACATAGTGTCTCTCAAAATATGCTCTGCAGATGTTCTATCACAGAAGGGTTCTAGGATAAACTTAACTGGGGAAAACTACTTATCATCTCCCCTCTTGGAGGATCGCTATAAAAAATGGTGTTTTAAAGGCTCTGAGAAATCCTATCATAAATTAGTCTATTTAATTCTCTTTAGCCCAATGTTTACTGAACTTACTTGACCATGGCACTCTTTTTACATAATATAAGAAAGTACTTATATAGTAGAATGGGACCTGAGTTAGAAGGCAAGAGGCCTGAATTTCAATCCTTGTTCTATTACTGGATTGTGTGGCTGTGTGACCATAGGTCTTCTGACTGCTCTGAAAGTGTAGAACACAAAAGGCCTCCCAGATTCTTTCTGGGCTGTGATCTAACCACTATGATCTCTGGGTTGGCTGATGGCCTAAGATCCTGCATATAGCGCTTTTCTATGATTTTGCATATTTTTATCCAGGAGACTAGACAGTACCTGCTACGCCAGTAAGCAGGTCTCTTGAGAATCCTTTGGAAGTGGGACATACAAGCTTCCAGTTATGGAATGAATAAGTCACAGGGATGAGAGGTATAGCACAGGGAATATAGTCAATGGTATCGTAATAGCGGTGTATGGTGACAGACAGTAGCTACACTCATGATGAGCACAGCATAGCATAGAGAACTGTTAGATCATCATGTTGTACCCCTGAAACTAAGGTAACATTACGCATCAACCATACCTCAATTTTTTAAAGAAAAGACTCCTTTGAAGAGATAAGGTAAATGTCTAGGCACTAGAACAGGATGGAACCAACACTGCAAAGTTGTGTCAGTCATAGACCCTATTCAATACAAACACTAGCTAACAAATGTTAATGTCACATAAGGAATTTAAGCAATTTACACTATTTATAAAACACAACTAATGTCTTTTAAGAGAAACCCTTCTTTCTGCCCTCACCTCCCTACTCCCATCCCCCTTCATGAATGAAGAATCTAAGAGAAGAAGTTATCATAAAACAAAATTTTGTAGACTCCTTCATCCAGAGTGCTTACATGATGATTAGGTTAATACCGTCTTCTTATAAAATTTCTCTTTTCTATTTAGAAAAAAATTTTGTAGCCTTGATTATTTATTACCAAAAAAGCAATGCAGAACTCCAATATATTGAAAAATACTTTCCCCCTTCTCACAGCACCGCTATATATAACAGAGAATAATCAAGAGAAGATTGCTAATCTAGATGGAGGAACCTTCAAATTATACCCACCCAGTGGTTCATTTACCCTCCCTTCCCTTTCTCATAAGAACTTAAAAAAAACACACCCATACAAAAAAAATGTCAGAAAATTTAAGGGACCCTGTCCAAACAGTACACAGTTAGTTCAGTGTCAATAATTCACATTTTGCAACAAATTATATGGATATGATTTCTTTTACAGAATTTGCAGTGTCAAAAAAAGGAAATTAAGGGGGCGCCTGGGTGGATCAGTCAGTTGAGCGTCTGGCTTCGGCTCAGGTCATGATCTCACGGTTCGTCAGTTCAAGCCCCGCGTCGGGCTCTGTGCTGACAGCTCAGAGCCTGGAGCCTGCTTCGGATTCTGTGTCTCCCTCTCTCTCTGCCCCTCCCCTGTTCATGCTCTGTCTGTCTCTGTCTCAAAAGTAAATAAACATTAAAAACAATTTTTAAAAAAAGGAAATTAAGGCCATCAGATTTGCAGCTTAAAAATTCACAAAAAAAGAAACATGACAATATTCTGGGCCTCTGAGAAGCTCTATACTGTATGTAGATAAGGATTACCATACTTCTTTATTTTGAAGAAGCCAATTGACTTAAGAAGTTTACATAATTGCGGGGCGCCTGGGTGGCTTAGTCGGTTAAGCGTCCAACTTCGGCTCAGGTCATGATCTTGCGGTTCGTGAGTTCAAGCCCCGCGTCAGGCTCTGTGCTGACAGCTCAGAGCCTGGAGCCTGTTTCAGATTCTGTGTCTCCCTCTCTCTCTCTCTGACCCTCCCCCATTCATGCCCTGTCTCTCTCTGTCTCAAAAATAAATAAACGTAAAAAAAAAATTAAAAAATAAAAAAGAAGTTTACATAATTGCACAGCTTCTATTGGATGCTCTTGGGGCTTCCTGCTGGTGGAAAAGTTCTTCCTTCTCTTCCTCTTCAGGTATGTATTAAAGCCTATACTTTGCGCAACACCCTCTCCCTGAGAATTTTCCAATATAACCTTCACGTCTTCACCGGTGCCTCAATACTTCTGGCAATGGGGCTGGGTTTTTTTTTGCAAATTACACAGCCTCTTTGAAGCCAGTAAGATTTTACTAAGCATGACCATGTGACCTTAAGAGCAAATGCCTCTTTTCAAAGGACCAAAGTCATTCCCACAGGCATTATTACCCTCTGGGAGAATCCCCTATCTCAGAGAAAAAAAGTGCTGGCTCTAGCTCACTTTCAAAGGTGTTGGAGTCAGTAACCACCCTGACAGCAAGCTTTCCCAGGGAATACTAGAGGCCTGGGAGCACATTAAGTACTACCTGTGAAGGTCTTGAGCTCTTGCACAATCCCTGGGGAAGTATTAAGGCTACATGTGCTTTCTGCATCCCAGGTACAGGAAGCTCTATAAAAATTTTGCAGGCATAACACAGGGAAGATGTCATAAAAAGCAGTGGCCCAGAGCTGCAGGCAACAAAGCCAGAGATGAGTTGGAACTTGTTCCATGGAAGGGCTTTCCCCAGACACCACCGGACAGTGTGTGCGCCCTAGTATCCAAGGGGGGCCACAAGATACCACTCCCAGGATACGCTCCTCTGGTCTTATGGCCCTCTCCCAGGCTCAGCTCTTTCTTTTCACAATGGCTCCCCACTGGACTGTAGGTTCCAGAAGGACAAAAAACCCGCCTCTGCATCAGACACTTAGTAGGTGCTTGACAATAGATTCTTTGGTGAAGGAATAAAGAAACTAGTACCATTTTGGTTTTCTGTACAAGAGCATGTCTGAAGCTATCAGTGGGAGTCTCACTTCCTGGTTTAGCCCAGCAGATGCCTGCCTGTCATTCGCTGGGTCTGCAGGGACTTGCTCAGGACAATAAACTACAACAAGCAGCCTTCAGTGCCTGCAGCTGAAGCCTGACTTTGCTGAGGCCATGCTGAGGAGGGAAACCGTGGCAGTTTGTAGGGGCCTCCGGGAATGGCAGGAAGCTGGAACTCTCCGGGGACCCAGCCACGCTGGATTCCAGGCAGAACGTGCAGAATAACACTCCAGCTGTCTCAGGAACACTCTGGCCTGACGGGCTGAGGCAGGATTGCTGTTTCTGCCCCAGCCCAGGGGCCAGACCCAGCACCCCAAACTGTTTCTGTTCTCACTGAGCCTGCTTCACCGGGGTGAGGATCGGCTCAGAGGAAGAGCCGACAAAAATAAACCCAAGGTGGTGAAGTGCGGCGCAGGAAGTGGCGGGCCTTGGAGCCAGAGCAGAGCTCAGGTATTTAGGTGACATGCCACAAGAAAGCTGCCTGAAGATCAGACCCAAGAACAAAACCCTGGCTCCATTTGCATTTGAGGGGTGCTTCTTTCAGGAGTCAGGTCAACAGAACCTACCATTATTCTCAGGCAGATGGGCTCCAGGGTTGGCCTCTGCCACAAACCAGATGGTTTGAGCTTAGACAAGTGGCCCTTCTGAGCCTCATGTTCCTGGCCTGGGAGCCTTTGGGAAAGTTAAACAAAGAGCGTAGGCTAAGGGACCAAGCGTTTATGTAATAAGTTTCTTTCCTTCCTTTGCTATTCAGCATTCGTGAAGGTGAACTACAAGGCCTCCAGGAAGAAGACGAAATCTTACTGTGAGAGATGATACACACACCGCCCACAATAAACCACACACATACACCCCCCCACACACACACCACACAGCACATCCACGTTATCATACAACACATCCACTTACCACACACACACACACACACACCATACAACATATATATACATCACACACATATACACATATCACACACACACACACACACACACACACACTGCACACAGTGTACCACACACATGTACAGACCACACAATACATACAAATATCACACATACACATACACCTCACGCACACATACACATGCTGACTTTAAAACATTTATGGGTCAACGACTCTAAATTCCACAGTTCTTCCTTTGGCTGCTCCCTGATTAGAAGCAGATCGTCTTCCCCCCAACTGTTTCTGGGACAGAGTTCCTCTAAATGTGGGTCTATTCATGGTGATTTCGTTTCCTTTTCTCAGTCAACAGTCATCTGACACCATTACCCGGGTGCTCTCTGCAGCCCCGTCCTTTATTAGCTCCTAAATCTGGAAACTGAGGGAATGTTTACAAAATTTCATAAAGACCCCACCATTTGTTGAGTGACTACTGTGCCTGGCACCCTCCCAGGTGTCTGGTCCTCACCACACCCAGCAAGATATTTTTATAATTCCCTCACACAACAGATAAGGAAATTGAGGCTCGGAAAGATCAAAAAATTGCCTGAGACCTCACAAGCAGCAAGGGGCAGGATTTGGCCCCCAGTGACCTATTAGCCTGAACTGTTTCCCCTGCCCTCTGCGGCCTGGCAATGTAAAACCCGATTTACTCTTGTGCAGTTCCTAATCCACTGTCCTGAGTACCACCCGGACTGTTCCTCTCCTGAGTTTCTACTTGGGTTCCTCTCAAGTTCCCTTTCCTTCCCTCTGACCTTTTCACTTTCGGGAGCCACAAGCTTTGCCCCCTTGGAGCAGTGCCCTGCGGGCAGAAGGCTGGAGGCCTCTACTTCCCTTGCCCCCACCAGCGGGGCCAACACAAACTTCTCAGAGGAAAACACTGTGTCCTGTAGACAAAGGCTCTGTGTGATGTTCTGCTACCTGCCTGACGGGTCTTCTGTGAAAAGACCCAGCTGAGGTAGCTGCGCTGCCAGACCTGGGACGGGCAGAATTCATAAATAGCTTCTCCAGCCACGGAGCTCAGGCTGGACTGGAGCCAAATGCTGCCTGCCTCAGTGTCTGAACCCTCCCTGGCCTTGGCTAGCCAGAGCCCTTTTCTGGGAAACAGCAGGAAAACCGAATTTTCAGGGGCTGGGGGGAGAGGGGCCTTCACAACAGAAAATGGGTGTGGAGTCAGGCATTCCCAGGTTTAAATCCCAGCTCTACCACCTTCTACCTGTCTGGCTTTAGGAAAGTAGCTTCCGCTGGGAGATCCTTCAGCTCTCTCAGCTGTAAATGAAATGAAAACATCCACTGTTCTTAACCCAGTGCTTGGGTCTGAGTCTCCCTATCTCTGAAATGCAAGGGCTGGGCCACAGGCCCTTGAGGTTTCTATCTCAAATGCTCTCTATGCAAGCTGGGTTGGAGGTGTCCTTCCTGCTCATGGGACAGTGGATGAGACACTGGATGTCCTGTTTCTCTCAGAGTGAACTCAGCCCTGTAGGAGAGTTCCTGGTTTAATTCAACAAATTTTATTGAACACCCCATGACATCCTGTACTGTTTTAAGGACTCCGGGTACAAAGATAAGCATAGACCCTGACCTTAAGGAGCTCATAGACTAGACCAGTAGGGATGATAAGACCCATAAAAATAAGTATAGTGTGCAGTGGGAAGCGATAAGTGTATTAGGAGGGGTACAGATAAGACTGCAAAGGCTGAGAGCAGAAAGAGGGTGATTCTGGGCTGAGAGGGCGGTAAAACTGTGACCAATCCATAAAAGGTCTTGAATGATAGTTTGGACATTATGGGGCCAGACTGTTGGGAGCCATCAAAGGCTTCTGACGAGGGCAGTGGGCAGATTCAGAGCCATGGGGGCTGGAGCAGTTCATTAGACCTCCACCAACCAAAGCAACCACTGTGGAATTTCTAACAGAGAAAGACTCCAGTTCCACCATTTTACAGGGTCTTTGTTCTCTGAACTCAGGGTTTGAAACATGTAGTGGTTTGAAAGCTGACCTTTATTCTTTGTACCGCAGCCCGATGCCCACTCTCTCTCTCCTCTGGGTCCTCTCAGCCAGCCTTCTCCTTGCACGAAAGATAGGAGATTGAGGCATATGGGACAGGAGGCAAGCATCCAGCTCCGGGAAATGGTCCTGGCTCAATAAACACAGCGCCCCGGGACCTTGCTGCTCTGCCAGTTTGCCTTGGCCCAGCTCACAGCCTTCTGGGAAGGAGTCAGCCTGTTGAGGAAAGGATGTGTCAGTGAGTTGCAGTTGGCTTAATTTCCCTGAGAAGTGTGTGTATGGGTGTGCGTGTGTGCATGTGTACTCAGGACTAGGTGTTTTGCGGCTAATTTGCAATCTAGGTCAGAACTGAGCAGCCCTCAGTACATCACTATCCAGAGAAGATAAGATTGAACAATCCTCTCCAGTGCCGAGCAGCAATAAACTAGCCCTCTGGATGTAAACACAGCAATTTACCAGGCTCCATATTAGCAAAAGGGGTCCAGGTGGGTAGTGGGTTTGGTTAAATCTCCCAGAGAAACAGAGGTCTGCAGTGGGCCCACACTTCTGGCAAGAAACACAGAAGAGGCAATGGTGAGGTCTGCCCCAACCAGGCTCCTGCAACTTGGCTCATCAAAGAAAGCATGTACAAGGGACCCCTGTGTGGCTCAGTTGATTATGTGGCTGGCCCTTGACCTCGGCTCAGGTCATGATCTCACGGTTTGTGGGTTCAAGCCCCACACTGGGCTCTGCACAAGCAGTGCAGAGTCTGCTTGGGATTCTCTCTCTCCCTTGCTCTCTTTGCCCTTCCCCCACTCATGTGCTCTGTCTCTCTCTCTCTCTACTCTCTGAAAACAAACTTAAAAAATTTTTTTTGCTTTATAAAAAAAAAAAAAAAAGTACAAGTCTGAACCTGACAGGGCCATGGAGGTGAGGAAGCTCCCTCAGGTTTTAGGACTTTTTCTGCCACTCAGCTACCATGTGACCTTGACTGAGTCACCTTGTCTCATTGGCATCCGTTTCCTAATCTGTAAAGTGCAACCAATGCTTTTAGCAATGTGCCAACCAGGAAGAAAAATCCCCAAACAGTTCTGGGTAATCAAAAGAAATTACTCTAACTGTCAGTCTATCTCATGTTCTTTACGTGGAGAAAAGCCCTCGAAGATCTCCTCCTGGAGCCTGGGTTTCTTTAGTTTACGTATAATGAGAATATGGCTTGGTTTTCTGGCTTCCTGGCATACCACAGATGACAAACAATTGATTAGCAGGGGTTGGTCTGTTAGAGATAGACATACTGATGACTGACAAAAACACTGAAGGCAACCAAGAGAGCAAGGAAGGGAAAAGAAATACCATAGGGCAGAAACTAGATCTTTAAAAACCACACAAGCCATTTAGTACTATGGCAAACACATTTACATGTGTCAGTAGCTCTAAGGGCCGTCGTGCCTAGCAGCCGAGTGTGATAAAGGCTACTTTCAAGGACTTAGCAAAGCAGGGCTCTATAGACGATTATTTTAGGAAAATCTCCTTCCAAACGTTTTAAGTTAATAAAGTATCGGTGCTTAAAAGGAAAACTCTTTGGTATTCTGAACGTTCAGACATTGGGAAAGACGTATATAATCCGGGAGTGCTCTGGAGGGCACAGTCATACCTGTTCTCTGCATACCAGTGTTTGGAGCCCAGGATCAAATCAAATAATAGGAACGGAGAAGCTCCCGAAAAGGTATGAAACCCTATCCAAATTAACAATTGGGATAGTGGGGAGTAAACCCCTTGGTCTCAAATCATTCTCAAACACTGACTATTTAGCAACGGTACTAACAAACATGTTTATTGGTGAGTTAGCCTGGAATGCAAATTTGTTTTGCCTTTATTCACGTTCTCAACATGTGTGGCATACCCGCTGTGGGAGAAAGGGGGGGGGGGGCAGGGAATAAAATTTCTGACTAGGGAAAATGTCCTTTTCAATGAGCCAAGCTGTTGTCTTTAGGTCCACATGAATACTGGGGGCCGGTGGAGAAATTTAACCAATTAAGCCCCACACTTTTACCTCTGATCAGGCTCTATGCTAGGTATAGAGGAAATGAGGGGCGCCTGGCTGGCTCGGTTGGTAAAGCATGTGACTCTCCATCTCAGGGTCTTAAGTTCAAGCCCCACATTGGGTGTGGAGCCTACTTACCAAAAAAAAAAAAATTGTAAAAAAAAACAACAACAAGAAAATACATATGACAAGACAGAACAATTAAAAGCATCTTTAATCCCATCACACAGAAATAACCAGTATTAACATTTGTATTAACAAGTTGTGGAATTGTTCTTCGGAATGAGTACATTTATAGGAACACACAGCACACAGGCCTTTTTGGCTCAAAAAAATTATGGGTCCCTGAATGCATTCAAAGTGATGAGAGAAGAAAAACCTCAGAGACACATCATCAACATACATTCCTCATCTACTCCAAATAGAAATTCCTAAAATATTAACAATATGAATATAAATAAATGAAGCCTTAAAAAGATGATAAGATAACAAAGGAGACCAATTATGTAACATCAGGGTAGGATGACTTCTTAAGCAAGACAGGAAACCCAGAAACCAGAAAAAAAAAAAAATACACGTTTGAATACTGAAACATTTAAAACTCCTACATGATGAAAAACAGCATAAAGTTTAAAGCCAAATAGTAGACCTGGGTAAGATATTCAAGACATTTAACTGAGCTGCAAAACACAATGTCCTTTCTTTCTGCCAACAGACACTTAATGTACAAAAAAATGCCTACCGGGAAGAACAGCTCAAACATCCAAATAGAAAAATAGGCAAGGAATATAAACAAAGAATTCACAGAAGAAAGGCAGATGGCCAATAAACATAAGAAGATGTTCAACTTTACTGTTGTCAAGGAAATACAAAGACTAAAAAATTAATGGAACCCAGTGCTTATAAGGATATGTGTAAGCACGTGATATTATCGACTGCAAGTCCAAGTGCAAAGGGCACACCTCTGGGAAGTAGGTGATTTGTTAGAATCTAATGTGTGTACTTTCCACACGTGTACTTTTTGACCCAGCAATTCTACTTTCAAGACTCTCTCCTACAGAAGCAATAACATAGATTCATAAGTATCCCCGTCAGTTGCAGCATGTTTGATAACAGAAAAACATCAGAACTGACCAAATTTCCATCAGTAGGTTGTGTTAATTGCCACCTAGCTATATGAAGGAGCACTATGGAGTTGGTATAAAGAGTCATATTTTATATGTATGGACCTAAAGTGATGTATATAATAGATGTTTTAGGTTTATTTATTTTGAGAGAGAGCCCACACGTGTGCATGTGCAAGCTGGGGAGGGGTAGAGAGAGGGAGAGGGAGAATCCCAAGCAGGCTCTGCTCTGTCAGCTCAGGGCCCCTCACAGGGCTCAGTCCCACAAACCATCTGATCATGACCTGAGCTGGGATCAAGAATCAATTGCTTAACCGACTGAGCCACCCAGGCACCCCTATGATTGATTGTTGAACAGAAATAGATCAAGTCACAGACCAGTATGTAGAGTAATATTTGGTTTGTAAATAGATGCATGTGTATACATATATATCTGTGCAGTATAAATCTAGGGAAAAGTCTGGAAGTATTTGAACCAAAATATTAATAATGCATGTCTGAGGAGGGGGATTTGACTGGTGAAGATGAGGACTTTTACTTTCCTCTTTACATATTTTTAAATAGATCAATTACTACGTTCACTTTACATGTAAGGTTACTTTGGTACATAGAAGTTGTGACTTGCCAAGTTCAGATGACAGAGTTGCTACTGAGTGGCAGAACCAGGACTCCAGATGAGGCTCACGTGGCCCCAAAGCCCATGTTCTTTCCATGTTCTTTGCCAGGCTTCTCTGCAAGAATAGCTTGCAGGGTTCTTCAGGCTCTTTGGGACCTAGGCAGGCAGGATTAAGTCTATGAGTAGCTCTGAAGCCATCTCTGCTTTTGGCTCTCTGGCCTCTTGCCTGAACCAATATGACAGGGCAACCCTATCCTGGTTGACTTTCCCGGACTTGGCTTCTCCCTCACTAGTCTCGTGGTGTTCACCTGATCCTGCCTTCCTTATACACCCTTCCAGAACTTCTCAACAGAGCACTTCTGGGCAGCTGTGCCCTGGCCAAGGTGACCTACTGACAAGTTGAGACGTTAAAGCTGTCAGGGGTCACTGACTTAGCATATCCTTACAGACATGCACACGCAGGCTGGTGAATTTCCAGTGCTCTGAGTCTGGACTATAAGCTCCCTGAGGGCAGGGACCATGGCAGCTTTGTCCACCAATCGTACATTCAGGGCCCAGCACATAGGAGGCTCACATTAGAACTTGTTGACTGAATGACTACTAGATGAATCTATTTAAACTCCCTTCTCCCCAGCCACATATGGCAGCTTAAGTCATTCCAACGCAGTAGATAATCCACTTGAGCAAGATCAGCAAACTTTTTCTGTAAAGGGTCAGACAGTAAATAGTTTAGGCTTTGCAGACAAGAGGCAAAATTGAGGCTATTGTATAGGTACTTAAAAAGCCAAAGATAATACATTTCTAATGAGATTTTTAGTAATAACATTTAAACACAATAATCATAATAGAGTATATATTTTTTTATAATACAGGTCTCCTAACGAGAAGAATAAATTTTGTTTTTGAGGAATAACATTTCACCTAATTGGGTTTCAAAGTCAGTGTTTTCTGGGGCACCTGGATGGCTCAGTTGGTAGAGCGTGTGGCTCTTGATCTTGGGGTCGTGAGTTTGAGCCCCACGTTTGGTACAGAGATTGTTTAAATAAAAAAGCGTAAAAAAAATCTTTTTCCAAAGTCAATGTCTTCTATCATCAAAATCTATTGCAAACATTCATCTGTTAATGCTGATAGGTAATGAGATATGTATATATTCTTTGAAAATGAAAGTTGAATTTCATATAATTTTCATAAAATATTATTCTTTTAATTTTTTTTTTTTTCCAATGAAGCTCAGCCCATGGACAGTATAAAAACAGGGAGTGGGCTGGGTTTGGTTTCAGGATGTAGTTTGCTAATTCCTGCACTTGAAGATAATAGAAAGTAGGATACTCTTGGGGCACCTGGATCATGATCTCGTGGTTTGTGAGCTCGAACCCCACATTGGGCTCTGTGCTGACAACTCGGAGCCTGGAGCCTGCTTCAGATTCTGTCTCTGTCTCTGTCTCTCCCTCTCTCTGCCCCTCCCCACTCACATTCTGTCTCTCTCTCTTTCTCTCTCAACAATAAATAGACATTAAAAAAAAATTTTTTTTAAAGAAATTAGGATATCCTCACTCTCTCACCTCAGCTCCCTAAATCCTACACTTTCAAAATCTTGACATTTCCCAGACATTTTCACTCCCTTTCTTGGTGCCCTTTCTTTTCCAAAGGAGGACATGTAGGCTGAGCCTGACAGCTCCCGAGAAGGGGATCAGGAGCTTCGTTATTGCCCAAACGCCTAGGATCAGAGAGTAGAGTCAGAAGAGCTGTAAGCCCTTCCTTTCCCAAGGCTGTGGCGTTAGCTCTTTGCCAACCACATGAAAACCGCTGGGAAGGGCTTGCCTGTGTTTCTTCTCCAGCCCAAACCACGGAGCGGAGGGAGGCCTCAGAGCGCCTGTGTTAATGGGAAACAGTTGTGCTAGTCCAGCCCTGTGCACAGAGGGAACAAATTTCAATATCTAAAATCTCACTGCATCCTGAAAAACCTATCATTTGGAAAAGACAACTGACCACAGCACAGAATTCAATGCTAGCAAAATGGCAAAATGCACTAAGGGGACCTCACTTTTTGTAAATATAGAGAGAACGAAGGAGATCAGGGACTTGTGAAAGCATCGATCATTCACTGACTCGTTAGTTTACTCAACAGATCATTTTCAGGGGCCTGTTATGTCCCGGGCACTGTATTAGGCCCCGGGCCCACTGCAGAAAATAAAACTGACAGTTTCTGCTCTCATGGAGTTTAGCAATGACATTTGCTAAAGTTCAGTATTCTGTGACATATTACTAACTTTTCTTGAATTAACATGATTCAAATGGTAAAGTAGTTGGGGAAAGAAGAGATTAAATGAAGTCAATCATGTTACTTTATTCTAAGACTTTAGAACTGTTTAGCATGCAGATTTCCACTGAGAATCTCCAAGCGAGGCATGTAGAGAAGGCAGCCTTCACAGGCTGGTTTAACTACGACGTCCTTTTTGTGAGGAGCATCCTGCGGCACCAGAATCCCATGGAACACAGTTTGGGGAGCATGGCTCTCAGGATCACCGGGTAGAGGCGTGTAGGTTGTGCGCTGAATGGCTTTAGCAGGACCACTCACACAGACTATTTATCCAAGGTGCCCTGGAGTTTTCTGACTGATGGACCTGATCTCTGTAACTACAGGGCACAGCATGGACAGCACAGGGTTCACAGGGCTGTCATTCAACTCCCTGCTGCTCAGCTCCCTCCCTCAGAACAGGCCAGAGAGGCTAGTGCTCAGCAGCTGGGAAAACTGACCCAGTTGCAGAGATAGCCTTAGGGTAGGTGGCGGAGAGGTCAAAGTACAACATTCATAGGTCTCCAGGCAGAAAGAAACCAGTAGAATAAATCTAAAAAAAAAAAAAAAAAAAAGTTTTTTAAAGGCCCACACCAAGGTACAGCACAGTTACATGTAAAACTCTGAGGATAGAAAGAAGACACTAAAAGCTTCCAGGGAGGGTAAAAAAAAAAAAAAAAAAAAAAAAAAAAATCAGATCACACACAAAGGATCTGTTATAAGAATAGCATGGAGTTTGCAAAAGCAGCATTGGAAGTGAGAAGACAATGCAGTCATGCTTTCGATATTCCATATGAAAATGATTTTCGGGGTGCCTGGCTGGCTCAGTCGGTTGAGCGTCCGACTTCGGCTCAGGTCATGATCTTGCAGTCCATGAGTTCGAGCCCTGCGTTGGGTTCTGAGCTGACAGCTCGGAGCCTGGAGCCTGCTTCTGATTCTGTGTCTCCCTCTCTCTCTGCCCCTCCCCCACTCGTGCTCTGTCTCTCTCACTCTCAAAAATGAATACATGTTAAAAAAAAAAAAAAAAAAAAGAAAGAAAATGATTTTCAACCCAGAAATTTCTACTAGGCCAGACTCCCAACCAATGTTAGAAGTATTTCAAGAGGGGCGCCTGGGTGGCGCAGTCGGTTAAGCGTCCGACTTCAGCCAGGTCACGATCTCGCGGTCCGTGAGTTCGAGTCCCGCGTCAGGCTCTGGGCTGATGGCTCGGAGCCTGGAGCCTGTTTCCGATTCTGTGTCTCCCTCTCTCTCTGCCCCTCCCCCGTTCATGCTCTGTCTCTCTCTGTCCCAAAAATAAAAAAAATAAATAAATAAATAAAAAATAAAAAAAAATAAAAAAAAAAAGAAGTATTTCAAGAATCACAAAATTCCAGAATTATTACCTCTCAGGCTTTCTAGGAGCTATTTGAATGTATGTTCTGCTGAAAACAAAAGCAAATAAACAAAGAGAAAGGTATGAGCTCCAGAAGACAGGAGATACAAGATAGGAGAGATCCAAAGGGCATCTAGGATGATGGCAGGGACAACAGGTAAGGGAAGTCCAGAGGGCAAGTGGTTCCAATTGAACTGGATGAAGGGACAGAAGTGGATAAAGAGTCTTGGGGGGAAGCTCCAGGCAAAAAAGCAAAACACAAAAAGCAAAAAACAAAAAAACCCAAGGAATCAAGAGATTATCTGACCCTGTGGAAAATCTTAGTTATAGAATGAGAAGACCTATCCATGAGTTTGAAGGAAACTAACAACAACGGAAAGAGGTAATGATTAACAAAATATATATATAAGAAAGGGAATGTGATCACAGTTTGCTAGTTGGCTCACGAGTGATTCATATCTACTTAACTACAATAAAAACACAAATATCCATTTGGAATGGGAAGAAGGGAGGTTCAGAAGAGTGTAAGCAAGCTAAAATTATCGAATCATCCAAGGAAGTCAATAGATAGTGTTTAAAATTCACTTATCAAGAATGAATGTATGCATATTATTTAGAAACATGGAGTGAAATATCTGAAGGAACAGGTGAAACAACGGAGAGTGGTTGGGAGCCGGTGGGAGGTGGGGAGGCACAAGAAAGTGCCGTTTTGTATTTTTTATTTATTTTTATTTATTTATTTTTTTGATGTTTATTTATTTTAGAGAGAGAGACAGAGTGAGAGAGGGGAAGGGACAGAGAGAGGAAGACTCAGAACCCGAAGCAGGGTCCAAGGTCTGAGCTATCAGTGCAGAGCCCGATGCGGGGCTCGAACACACAAACTGTGAGATCATGACCTGAGCCAAAGTTAGACGCTTAACTGACTGAGCCACCCAGGCATCCCGGAAGTGCCCTTTATTAAAATAAACCTTTTAGCACTATTTGACTTTTTATGTTGGGTGCATACAATTATTTTGACTTTAAAAATAGGGATGGTAGGCTGTTAACCAGGTTGTCATTGGCCAAGTGGCTCATGCCACTTGTCAGTTTCAAAGCTTGCACAATTAAATCTCCTGGATTAATAAAAGCACAACTCACTGCATGTTCTGGGCCTTTGGGACTCAAGGAAGAGTACAAACTGAAAGCGTCAAACCTGAGAATAATGAGTTTACTGACACACAGCACTCTAGGCATGGACCAGAAGCAGAGGGGAGCACCCGGGAACCTGTTAAAAATGAACAATCTCAGGCCTATTGCATTTTGTAAGATCCCTAAGGTGATTCATGTGCACGTGAATGTTTGTACTGGGATGATGGCAGGTGGCAAGATATATAGGGTGGAGGGTCCCATTACAGATGATATTGTATATAGGCCCATTATAAAGTCAGTGGTGACAGATCAAGAAAGTAATGGGGAGGAGGGACATTTTAAGGGTCTCTGGGGCTTTAGAGGTCCCAATCCACATTATAAGAATCCCACATTACAATAAAATGTATATACCTACATATGAGATTAGTTGAATTACAGGAGACTAGTTGACAGGTTTTTAAAAATTAAACATTTATCAATTAAAAACAACAAAAAGTACAGAGTCCAGGGGCGTCAGTTTAGGCAGGACTCAAGGACAGGGAGCCTTGGGCCAGCCCATTGGACAAATGGGACTATTGGTCAGTATCCTTGGTTGCATGTGACATAACTCCAACTCATTGCAGCTAACGCAAAGCAAACAAGTCATTGCCTTTCATAATTGGAACGTCTTCTTCAGTGTTGCAGGCATGCCACCCAGGAATTTGGTCCAAATATTTATATATCTGGACTCTGACTCTGTTTCTCAGTTCTGCTTGCCTTTCTTTTCAGGCAGCTTCTTGCCACATGATGACAAAAGGACAGCTGTCTGTCTAACCTTATAAACAGTCATTCTCTAGTAGCTCTTTCAAATAATGTAGGACCCCAAAGAACTTTTGATTATGTGCACTCTAAAAAAATTCTTTTAATATTTATTTATTTTGGGGAAGCTTGGGTGGCTCAGTCGGTTGAGTGTCCGACTTTGGCTCAGGTCATGATTTCATGGCCCGTGAACTCGAGCCCTGGGCCGGGCTCTGTGCTGACAGCTCAGAACCTGGAGCCTGCTTCAGATTCTGTCTCTGTGTCTCTCTCTGCCCCTTCCCTGCTCACATTCACTCTCTCTCTCTCCCCTCAAAAAGTAAATAAACATTAAACAAAAATTTTTTTAACATTTATTTATTTTTGAGAGAGAAAAACAGGGTTTTGACCTGAGCCAAAATCAGATACTTAACCGTCTAAGTGTCCCTGATTATGTGCACTCTAGCTATAAATATTTAACTACAGTAGCAAATAAAACTGAGAAAAATTTTAAAACATGCATAATTCATTTAAAAAAACAATAAGAAATGTATTACATGTGAATTTAAAGAACACATTCTTATGAGGAAATAATATTTTCCAGAACAAACAGTATTTACTAAGAAGAGTGTCATTGTTTTTACATTTTTGCAAATCTCTTTAATTTTAGGATTAAGAGAAGATAGCTGGATTTTCCTATATACTTCTGAATTCATTTTGTTGCAATATGTTGTTTTGGTTGAAGTATGTGAATAAAATCTGGCCTCACAAAGATATGTGGGTAGAGAAGGGAAGAATATTTTAATAACTTTTTCAGATCATTGTGGTAATGCTTTTTGGATACCACACCAAAATTCAATGGTAGTACTGGGGGCCAAGGGCAGGCTGCCCCAGGATGGGCCACTTTAGCATAAAGATTATTTTGAGTTAAAAAGCAATCAAAACCCAGGAGATTCCGGAAAAGTTCTTTACCTCCAACAATGGCCTAAAAAGAATTTAGAAAGAGGACCCTTTCCAAGAAGAGAGCTATCACCGTAGATCACTGCTTTATGATCAGAACTAGGTATAGGCCAGAGAGGAACCTGGCAAGCCCTGTTTGGTCAAAGTCCTCTGTTTTTTCCATTGTTTCTAAGTGGCCCAGCAAACATTTGTTCACCAAACATTTACTCTTTTTCATTCTTCCTAAGGATTGTATTCTTTCCCTTTGGATATCCAGACCCCTACCTCCTTCTTTTTTGTTCAGAATGACATATATACCTCATTTGCCTGTCTTTGGAATTCCCATGTTTGTATGGATTCCTTGTACGTATACTATTACATTTGATTTTCTTCTGTTAATTTGTCTCATGTCAATTTGATTCTTAGTCTGTCTAGAAGGACCTCGAAGGGAAGGTCTAGATTCTTAGTCTGTCTAGAAGGACCTTGAAGTAGTTACTAAAGGGTAGTCATAGCAATGGGGAATCTGAAGCCATATCAATAAACTTTTCATAGTCTGTTACATTAAAATTCATTGATCTGGGGTGCCTGGCTGGCTGGGTCAGTGGAGCACACGACCCTTGATCCTGGGGTTGTGAGTTCAAGCCCCATGTAGGGTGAAGAGATTACTTAAAAATAAAAAAAAATCTAAAAAAAAGTAAAATAAAATAAAATCCATTGATCTGTCCTTCACTTTAATAAGACTTCTACCCGTGAATGATTTTTAAAACATCACGGATGGGCTATTTGAAAAGTATTGGTTCACTGAGTTTTGCAAATCTTCCAATGTTGACCCATCTCATTACACAATATCCCATCATTTAGTATCACCCCCTATCTCACCAGAAAAGCCTGTGAGCATGGGGAAACCGTCGAGCTCATGGTGAAGATACAGGACTTTTCAAAATTCCAATTTGTGCTTCAGCGCTCAAATTTTATCGTTGACAACAAAACTGCCATTTGTTTTCCTTGAAATGGCAAGCTCACTTCGTTCATTTCTGAGGAAACGTCTGCCCCAGACCAAGTCTGAATAACCACAGTCTGCCAGTCAGCCATTCTTTTCAGCCAAAATGGTATTCTATGAAAAAAGTCACTGGCTCAACTCACGGCGCAAACGATCACATGGGTGGTTTTCATGAGACAATCGTAGTATTTTGTTATGCAGTAGAAGAGCTTTATGTACATGTAGGACTTCTCAGGAACAGATCCCAAGGAGAGCTTAGATGGGCATGATGGGGAGATCACCTGTGAAGGAAAAAGAGCAAGAGGTAGAGAAGCAAGGAGACTCTTTGGCCCACCATACTGGTCTAACCCCGGGGGAAGGAGAGAAGAAACGTCTCAGATTGCAGCGTAGAGTTCAACAAAGATTCAGTCGGGCCAATGAAGGGTCTTCAAGCCAAAGTCACCCGGTGTTGGAATCCCATGTCAAGAATGAACTTGTGTTGATGCATGATCACTGGCTGGGAGCAGACGGAGAGAAGCGTGGCCGTGGCAAGAACATGGCGGTGGATTCAGAGAACAGCAGATGCTCCCCTAGCGGGAGGTCTGAGTGGTGTATCTTCACTGCTCCCCCAAGCTTTATGGGTACTTTCCATTTCATCACATCACAATATTAGAAACGTGTGTACGCAAGGGTTAAGGCTTAATAAAGTTAATCATTTTTACTGCTGCATCAAGAGATTTCTTAAGTGAAACTGGCTTTGTTTTCCCTGCACATGTGTGGCAATGAAGGATACAATGGCTACAAGTTCACTTTGGTGCCACGACATTGATTCAGGCCAACATATCAGTAATTTTGTCTAACACTGTGCTTGCACTCTTGGTGAAAATGTCAACTTGGAGAAAAAGGCACATGAAAGCTCAATATTATTATAAAAACAGTTTTGACCTTATGAATCCATTGAAATGATCTCAGGACCCTCAGGGATCTACAGAACCACAGACTTACAGATAGCAATCCCAGGATTGGAGTACGGTGGGTTTTGGTTTCATTTTGTTTTCCTATTTTGCGGTTGCTGTTGTTGTTTGTTTGTTTTGGACGGTTCTGCCAAAAGTCACAGAGAAGATATTAACTCCCATATGTAGAGGTTTGTAGGAAAGATGGCAGGAAAAGGAGCTGCTGGATTCCGATTCATAGATCATGCAGGGAGATTATACCCCAAAAAATCCCTTTACCCTCAAAGTAAATAATGTATTAAATTGGAAAAAAAATCCCTTTACCCTGAGAAGGATGGGACAGATCAGCCCACCCAAATCACAGCCAATGGGGTCTCACAAGGAGCGGTTCCCTCACCTGCAGAGGAGGGAAGGGATACTACACAGGCAAAACAACCTTGTACGGTTCAATAGGGTAAAAGAAGTTTGACGATAAATGTCTGGGCTACGGGACAGTCCTATTCCCGAGGGAGCCTGAGGCCAGGGTCAGGCAGGAAAATGGATCACAGCTGAGGAGAAGGCACCCATGCAAGAGCCCAGCCCCTGAGGACACCAGGACCTGCAGACAGTTTGGAAGCACATTAATTCAGCCCAGCAGGCAGGACCATGTAAGCTAAGCTTGGGTTGGGTCAAACTCTGTGTGTGTGTGTGTGTGTGTGTGTGTGTGTGTGTGTGTGTGTGTTTATGTGTGTGTGTGTGTGTGTGTTTACAGGGGCAGTATTCTACTGTGGCCCCCTTCAACAACAGTGGAGTGTGACTGTTTATGTTTCCTATCTTGGTCAGTCTTGACTCAGGAAATGGAACCTAGTGGGCCCCCAGGGGTAAGGGGTGGAGCAAGGCAGAGGGGATCCACGTGTCAGAAGCTGGGGATGGAGGACAACTGTATACACTATCCACACATCGACGGAGATTATGGCACACAAGTCATTGCAGTTTTAAAATGGCATTGGTTCAAAGGCAATTCTACCTGTCCAGCCTTCTCCACATTTACCACTGAACACCCTGCATCTTCTACATGTTTATTCTCAGAATGACTGAATCTATCTATCTATCTATCTATCTATCTATCATCTATCTAACAGGATTATAGATAATCAGCTCAACTATTCACCTTCGATGGCCACCTCTTCCCTCTTTCGTGGGTCTGCTCAATGGCATATTCTCCCAGGTTTCCTCCTGGGAGATTCTCGGGCTGCTTTTTATTTAAAAATTTTTTTTTCAATGTTTATTTATTTTTGAGACAGAGAGAGAGCATGAATGGGGGAAGGTCAGAGAGAGAGGGAGACACAGAATCTGAAGCAGACTCCAAGCTCTGAGCTGTCAGCACAGAGCTGGATGTGGGGCTCAAACTCACAGACTGTGAGATCATGACCTGAGCCGAAGTCCGACGCTCAACTGACTGAGCCACCCAGGTGCCCCTCTGGCTGCTTTTTCTTAGACTCCTTTGCGCATCCTTAAATGATGGCAATCTTCGGGGATGCTGTCATAAAACCTCCCTTCTTCTCAGTAGGCAATCTGATCTGTCCCCATGCTCTCAATTACTTGAGAGCATTTTTTGTTGTTGTTTATTTATTTTGAGAGACAGAGAGAGAGAAAATCCCAAGCAGGCTCCACACTGTCAGCATGAAGCCTGATGCAGGACTTGAACTCATGAACCGTGAGATCATGACGTGAGCTGAAATCAAGAGTTGGACCCTTAACTGACTGAGCCACCCGGGTGCCTTGAGAGCGTTTCTTTCTTAAAACCACTGCAAAACCTCCCCCTTCTCCTCGCAGCATGCACAAACGCGTGTTGTGTGTGGAGTCCCCATCTAGGCTTTCCCCAAGAGCCTGAGATAATGGGAATAATTGGTACACTTACACCAAGGCCCTCATAAACACACACACACACACACACACACAGGAGGACTGAAATCAGGTCATCTGGCAATCCAGATTTCCAGACTGCGGTGCGTGCCTGTGTGTGTGCACCCCTGTCTAGCCATCTTTCAGATTGCCATTTAAGTGAAAATATTTACGAAGACATTTGGAGAGGTTCTGACTGCAGCCCCCCTGAGAATATGTGGTTGCTCCATAAAATTTAATTGAGTAAATGTGTCCCTACGATGTGCCAGGTGCATGTAGTGAAGCTTACCAGGATGAGAGTCAATGTCCTTCCCTGGAACGGGTGGGGGTGGAGCTGGGGACAAGCACATATGCGACTGCAGTCAGAATAAATCCCAGCAGGTCGTGGAATTTTGAAGACTCTAAAGTAAAATTACCATATTCATATATTTAAACACTTGCAATTTTTCACGTTTTGACATTCCTGAAGTCAGGCTGCATCTAACAAATAATGAGCTAAGAATACTTTGTTAGAACTTGGGGCGCCTGGGTGGCGCAGTCGGTTAAGCGTCCGACTTCAGCCAGGTCACGATCTCGCGGTCCGTGAGTTCGAGCCCCGCGTCAGGCTCTGGGCTGATGGCTCAGAGCCTGGAGCCTGTTTCCGATTCTGTGTCTCCCTCTCTCTCTGACCCTCCCCCGTTCATGCTTTGTCTCTCTCTGTCCCCAAAAAAAAAAAAAAAAAAAAAAAAAAGAACTTAATTGGCAGGTGTTTTTTCCTTCTTTTTGAACAAGAAATAAAGATGAAATTTACAACGGATCCTGTCTTAGATTAAACGAAATATGTTATTTGGGTCACTCAAAGGACAATGAGATCAAATATGTAATCTGTAGTAATGTGCCCTTAAATCCCTGCTTCCATTTCTTTTGGTCTCTAACTCTCTAATACTGTACAGCCGGCTAGAAGCCTCTTTGTCTCTCCATCTTGGAATCTCTACTCTCCACCAGGGTAAGACAGAGCCTCCCTGACGTCTTCCCCACAGAGAATGCATTCCCTTTCCCTCTCCCTCCTTCCTTCTTCTCTCTGGGAATCAATCTCGGCCATCTATAAAGAACACACACACTAGCCACACTCCTCTGATTCTCCCCCAGCCCTGCTCTAATAAGAAAAGAAGGGGCAAATGTTTGGCAGGTAGAATTTTCTTCAGCAAGGAAGGAGACAGGCTCTGAATAGTCCCAGAGGAATAACTCTTGGGCCAGGAGTGAGAGAACAGGCAGATCACGGTGTGGGTCTAGACAGAGATGGGTGTACCAAGCGGCAAGGGGCAGGATTGGAGTGTAAATATGATAGAGCATCCTGGGAAGGCTCAGATTTTGAACCTGCATCTGTGACCATTGCTTTCCAGAAGCTTCACATGCATGTACACACGCATGCACCCATGCACGCAGGTGCAAACACATGCGCACATATGTACCTGTGCTTAAACAATTAGCCAAGGCCTTTCTGTCCTCTCTCCCGTATCACCAGGAGGGGAGAAGGCAGGGCCAGGGTGATGGCTTGCTTTCCTGGGATGGGAGAGGCCCAGGGAGGGGGGCCAGGCTGGCTGGCCTGAGGCTAGGACACCACAGAGACTGGAGACCCCTCTCCTCCCCACCTACCCAAACAGAACTAACCACAGCAGGCTGGTCAATATGCTAAAAGAATGGCTGCCACTGGATGGGGCCGCCTCTCAGCTCTGGGGAGATGTGGCTTGGGAAGGTGGCCTTTAGGGAGGAGATCATGCTTCCCTAGGGCCTTGGGACAAGTAAGGGAGAAGCCAAAACGATGAATCTGCAGAGTGGAGAATCTGGCTGCCTGGCTGAGTTCTGGTGTTGGGGTTCTCCGCTTCCACGTTGTCCAGCAGCTACCCGGAGTCTCAGGGTTCTCGTGGCTGGGGAAGGACATTCAGAGAACTTAGGGGGTCCCTGATGTGAGGGTGGAATGCATCTGGCTGACTAGATCCCCCCTCTCTGAGCTGAACACTGCCCCTGTGCCCAGGTCAGACGAAAAGCTGGTGCTGGGCCTGCTGGGTGTGCCCGGCCCTTTGCAGAGCACTGGGCAGTGGGAACATAAATAAGAAAGGGGAGAGGCCACTCAGGAGGAACTCACAATGGAGCTGAGGAAATCTAGCGTCAACACAGGTGGAGCCCAAGTCCAATCTGATCCGCAAATCCCACCCCAGGGCAGAGCCACCAAAGCTGGCTGCACCCTAGGAATCGCCCGAGGCCTGCTCAGAGCCCGTGGGAAAAGTCGGGAAGGCTTTAGTTGGGCAGTGGACTCGTAGGACTTCTGGCAGGTGGGAAGGAGGAGCCTTGAGACTCTTAAAAGGCTATGTTCACCCTCAGGGCGTTGGGAGCCGCCCACACTGAGCTTCCCGGCTTCCTTCTCAGCCCCTGTTCTCGGGTGACTCCTGGCTGCAGGGTGTGTGTGTGTGTGTGTGTGTGTGTGTGTGTGTGTGTGTGTGGCTGGAACAGGTCAGGTTTAATTATTAATCATCTGGCTAGCCTGATCAATCTAGACCAAGGTCTCTCTCTTCCAGGGCTGTGAAATCCCCACTCACTGGGCTAAGCCTGTAGGGTTTTCTAGATGCTAGGAGAGAAGGGGGTAGGGAGGTTCCCTGCAGCCCCTGCGTCTTCAGGAGGCACTGATTAGGTGCAGGCACTAGGCAGGCAGGCGTGGTTTCCAAGGAGCAGGGTGAACCCAGGCCATCCCCCCAGTGTTGACACAACTGTCATAAACTGTGCTTTGTTCCCGGCCCTGCCTGCGGAAGGTCCCTGAGAACTGGGTGGGCCTGGCTAGGTGGGGACGCACAGTGAGGACAGATAGGTTTGGAGAGGGGACACCCCTGGGGACACGGAGGGACACGGCGTAGGAAGCCCAGCTCTGTGGCTATAGAAGAATCCAACTGTTGAAAGGCCAAACGTCAGCAATCTAAGCCAGGCTTGTGTCTCCAACAGCCAGAGCTGCCTCCCAGTCCCGGGTGGGTGGGAACCCTGGAGGGCAGGATGGACAAAGCCAAGGGCAGGGGGCAGGTGCCCCCTGGTACCACTCCAAGGACACATCTTGCTCCTACAGCCAGCTGGTAACTGAACAGAGACCAGGGGCTCAGAGACAAGGATGGGCAAGGGGGCTGCTTAGTCCTTCAACTAACAGTCGCTGATACCTATTCTGTGGCAGGCGCAGAGGGGGTGGGACACATTCCCTGCCCTTGGAGACTCACCGGCTAATGTAGACCCCACCCATAAACTGATCCCAAGGACAACCTGTGAAAGAGGGACCGTGTCCTGGGACACAGCAGGGGAGCCGTAACATCTGTAAGGAGGTCAAAGAGAGTCAAGGAAGGCTTCTTAAAGAAGGTAACACTCACCTAGCATGTTAAAGAAAGTCATAGTTTCCAAGCGGGGGAAGGGTGTTCCAGCCAGGGGGAAGACCACGTGTAAAAACAAGGAGCTGAGAAGGGCCTGTTTGGGGAGGATGAGGCTTGGAGCAGGGCTGAACCAGAACGGTGGCTGTGGGGGCGGGAAGTGGGCGGAGATGATGCAGGCCTTAGGAGGTGAGGCGCCCAGCGGAGGCACCCAAGGGGCAGAACGCAGAGACTGGGGTGGCGAGTGAGGAAGCACCCACAGATGCAGCCCCAGCCGGGGGGGGGGGGCATGGGGGGGGCACACGGGAACAGCACCCTATCTCCAGACAGGCCCAGGGCCTGTCGCACTGGCGCTGTGGGAAGTACTGGGACAGACAGACCACCGCCCCTTGTGACCGACGGGGAGCCGTTTCCCTCAGCCCTCCGTGTCTCGCTTTGGCTCCAACAACCTCAGGCAAGCACAAGACACAGGTCAAATGGGCAGAGGGGCAGATGGAGGTGGCAGGAGGTAGACATTTGCCCAAGCCTGAGTGAATTCACTGCGGCTCTGACACAGGGACCCAAGGGTCCCGATTCTCAGCCCAGGGACCTGCCTCTGAACTGGAAAGTTCTCTCCCTTCTTGTCTTGCAAACCGGAGGTGCCCTCTGAACCCCTCCTCCCCAGGGTCGGTCCTCATCAGACAGGTCTGCGGAGGCCCAAGGATCAGCCTGAAGGAGTCGGCGCTTCCCAGTCAGGCTGGGCTTCCTCCTGGTGGTGTCAGACCCAGCAGAGAACCTCAAAGAGTAAATGTCTGCGAGGTGTTCCCAGAACCCAGACCAGCAGGATCCCCACCCAGAACGCTGGGGTGGCAGGTGACAGGGATGACAGCAGCAGCCTCCTCCTTGTCCTACGGACTTGGCTCCTGGAAGATCAGCTAAGTACCAGGAGAAATTTGAAAAACAGTTTGGAAAAAAAAAACAAAACCCACAAATTTGAGCCAGCACAACTGGCTCAGGTGGGCTAGGCAGGCATGTGCAAAGATCAGGTCTTTTGACACTGGGAAGTGTCACCCTGACATGAGGAACCCGTTCACACAGACTAGAAATCATCCACTGGTCTGTTCTCCTGTGTACGGCTGCCAGCTACCTAAGGATCTTCTCCAAGGCTCTCAGTGTCTCTGCCCACATCATATACAGTCCCGTAAGAGAATTCTAGAATACAGAGTCGAGTAGAACAATTTCCCCAAATCACCTGGAACACTTCTTCTAACAAGGAAAGCCAAGTACTGGACACTGCTTCCTCCTTTTGCCTTGGCTCCCAGGAGGCTCCCAGTCAAATCTCATGAGTATTCACCATGGCTCCATCAGCCCTTACAACTCACGTACTTGCCGCCTTCAACTTTTCTCAGCCCTCACCTAAAATTTTTCTGTTGGTAGGGGCGTCTGGGTGGCTCAGTCAGACTTCGGCTCAGGTCATGATCTCACAGTTCCTGAGTTCAAGCCCCGCATCGGATTTTGTGCGGACAGCGCGGAGCTTGGAGCCCGCTTCAGGTTCTGTGTCTCCCTCTCTCTGCCCCTCCCCTGCTCATGCTCTCTCTCTCTCTCTCAAAAACAAATATTAAAAAAAAATGTTTTTTTCTGTTGGTTCAATCCGGTCACACGTGGCCTGGGTTGTATATCATCTCAGCTCCTTGTTGGCAAGAGGTGGTGGGTAAATAAACAATGAAGTTTCACTCAGGAAAGAGAGGTTGAAAGGGCAAAGGCAGGCCGGCATGCTGGGGCCACGGGAAATCCCCTTTTGATCACACCCTTGTACCCCCAAATTACCCGAAAACAGAGACCACGGTGCTCTCCTCCCCTCCCTGAAGCAGGAGGAACTGGAGCAGCCCCCCACCCCCTGGGCCCTGCTCCCCTCTCACCCCTAGATCCAGCTCCCCTGGCAAGCTCCGCTGCCCGGGGGCAGGAAGAAACTGCTCCTTCGGTGCGTGGGGCCTTCTGGTCTGTTTTTCTGCAGGGGGGCCAGTGGGGCCTGCCTTTAGTTACTTTCTAAGGAGGGCAGGTGTTGAGATCAGTTTCAGGCATTTAGCAACCCAGGTGTCAGTCATAAGACCTGAGGACAGCTAAATCGGGCTCTCCCATCATCCCGTGCCTGCTGTTCCTGGTGGGCCTGCTCTAGAGGCTTTAGGGAGATGTGGGAACAGAAGACTCCAGCCCTGAGACAGCCAGTGGAGAAGAGTCATTAAAAGCATGGTTTGAGAGTCACACGGACCTGGGTTTGAGCCCCAACTCGTCGTTTACTGGCTCTCTGACCCCCAGGACAAACCACTTTGGGTTCCTGAGCTTCATTTGCCCCATCCGTGAAATGGGAGAATGACAATGACCGGGCCAAGAGAGCACGACTGAGTGTGGCACGTAGACCTGCTCGCTAGTCTCCGGGGCTAATGTTGGTGTTAGTGGTGGCTCTCATGGTGGGAGAAAGAGTGTGCGAGCCTCACGGTACCTCGCTGGTAGTGAATGGCCCTGGCAGATGCCCCTGTCCTGTGGGACTCCAGTCCCCCAAAAGGCCTGCTGACTGTGCACAGCTCTCTGTCCAGAGGGGCAGAGCTATCAGCAGATCTCAGGGGGTCTTCTTCTTTTTTTCTTTTTAATTTTTTTTTCAATGTTTATGTACTTTTGAGACAGAGAGAGACAGAGTGTGAGCAGGGGAGGGGCAGAGAGAGAGAGGGAGACACGGAATCCGAAGCAGGCTCCGGGCTCCCAGCTGTCAGCACGGAGCCCAACGCGGGGCTTGAACTCACAAGCGGCGAGATCATGACCTGGGCCGAAGTCGGACGCTCACCCGACTGAGCCACCCAGGCGCCCCTCAGGGAGTCTTCTTACTAACCAGTATCCTCAGCCGTTAATAAGGACAAAGAGACCATTGGAAAACGGACTTTTGCCTGAGCACAGGCGGTATAAATCCAACTGAAAAAATCCTGACACGTGTCCCAAACCCAGTCTGGTGACCACCCCTTCCACCACCAGCTGCCACCATCTCCGTCTGCCGTGGCCATGAGAATCCTCCTTCAAGCCTCTTTCGCGCTGGTGTCTCTTCTACCTTGAATGATCTCCATTCACATCTTGCCTGCCCTTCCCCCAGCAAAATAAATGCCCCTTCTATTCCAGGCGCTGCTGGAGAAGTCCCTGGTTGACTTCGAGGGAAGTGTTTTCAAAGTGTGAGCAGAGGACTCCGCCTGCATTGAACCACCCACAGCCTTGCTTAAATGCAAGCATCCACGTGCTCCTATGACTTAAGGAGACAGAGTCTCCATAGATGGGCCAGGAATCTGTATTTCTAACAAGTTCCCCAGGTGATTTGGATACACCCAAAGCATAAAACACAGTGATTTGTCTTGAGTTCTCCCTGAGAATCCAAGTCCAAGCTAGGGCTGGGCCTGGAAAATTTGTGAAGAATCTAACTGAAACAACCTAGATCCCTGGGTGTCCTCAGCAGGACCACCTGGGTCATCTGGATGCTCGTCTTGATCTAAGCTGTGTCCCCTTAGGCAAATCACTTCTCCTCTCTGCGTTTTCTTACCTGCGAAAAGAAGGACCACCTGGGTCATCTGGATGCTCGCCTTGATCTAAGCTGTGTCCCCTTAGGCAAATCACTTCTCCTCCCTGCATTTTCTTACCTGTGAAAAGAAGGACCAGGACTTGACAGTCCCTGTGTCCCTCCTGTTCTGACCTGCTTGGAAATCCGGTTGGGATAGGCTCCTTTGTAGTGGGAAAGGAGAATGAAGGGCTGTTGGGGGTGAGTCCAGATGTCCTACTGCCTCTGCGGACAGTCAACAGTTGCTTGCTAATGATGTTCCAAGTGGGGGGGGGGGGGGGGCAAGATCAGTATCCCAAGTAGCCTGGCCTAGTCAGGGACTATGAGAAGCAACCTCAACGTCTAGGCCATGGCAGAGTTGAACCAGGGGCAGTCTGGCATTGATCCTTGGAAGAGAAGTAAGCACAGAGAGTGCGTCTGAATATCAGGGCTCCAGCTTGGTAGACTGGCTCAGAACCAGGTTCTAGGGCCTTTAAGAATATCAGAGAGAAAATGGGAACACTCAGGCAAGGGCAGGAAGACTGCAATTCACAGAGTTCCTGGCAGGACATCTCCACTGCACAGCTCCAGGGAGGGCCATCTTACAGAATACAGTGTGCAAGTCCCCCCCCCCCCCCGCCCACCGCCCCAAGAGCTATGCCTCGTGGAGCGACATGCTGGGTCTGGCACCAGGGACATAACCAGACATCCTGGATCCCGAACTTGGGGCAGAGGACCAGCTCCAGGCCCATTCACTGCTTTGGCCAGCTGGGGCACAGCCAGCAGTGGCAGGGAAGGATGCTTCTCCACCCCTCCTGGTTGGGAAGTGGAGGCCTGAGCTCAGCTCCCGGATGGCCACAATAGGCTGAGGGTGGGGCTTGGGAGCAGCAACAGGCTTGACAGGAACTTTCCTCAGATCTACAATGTGCTCTAGCTAATTACAGGCGGCCCCACTCACTTTGCCCTCTAGGGCCAGACTGTCCAGCCCCTCCCCGCTGACTTGGGAACACTGCCAACAGGAGGGAAGGGCCCGACACAAGTTTCCAGGCCATTCAAAGAACTGGCCAACTGGGCCCGGGAGACTGGCCTTGTTTTGCTAGAAGATGTGGCTGAGGAAGAGCTTAACATTCCAGAACGAAACAAGGTTCAGGGCTACGCAGTGAACCACGTGTTTTCACCAGCAATTACCTTAAACCTGAAACAACCCAGAGGTGATTTATACTATAATCCCCCTTTATGCCTGAGAACTCAGGACTTAGGAAGTCACAGGGCTAACAGGTGCCCGGGCTGGGCATCAACCATCAGCTGAAGGAATGGCCAGAAACGAACCGACTTGTCCTGGTGCAGGACAATGTTGTTCAGCCCACTAGAAGAGTCGGGGCACTAGGCAGTAGGAATGAGGGGCTTATGAGAGGCCAGGAGATTTTTCTACCTGATACTTCAAAAGGGACAGCAGCTCCCCACTCTCCCAGGCTTAACTCTTCTGGAGGTCTACCCGTAAGAATCCCTGATTTCCGAGCTCCAAGTAGAAGCTGTTGTATCTTTTCTGCTCAACGCTTTAGAGACATTCTGGATTCGGAGAGGGACCAGATACCAATCTCTGTGCTCAATGAGCTTCCCCCAGCCACATGTCAAAGGAACCCTGCATGACCGACAGCTACCCACAAGCTTTCAAATTCTCTTTATTAAAAATCTTTTTTTTTTTCTTTTTGTAAAAACAAACATGGCGGTCAATTATACAGATCAGGAAAAGCGATGACAATTTATAAGACACTCAACAAATTCCAATACTTTACAAGTTCAAGCTTAACTAGTGTTTTTCTTTTTCTTTTTCTCATAAGCTCAAAAAACAAACTCTGGTCCAGTTCAAGTACATTCTAACAGATCACAGCCTCACACTTGTCCAAGAAAGGGAAACCCGGATAGTAATGGCTGTTCTCACACCAACATCAAATCTACCAAATTCTTTGGGAATAACATCTGGATATACTTTATTTTGGGTGTTTACAATGAAAAGTACATCGGCCTTTTGTTATCTTAACCCAGGGTACAAATGAATCTGTTGCTCAAGGTAGCAGCTGCTCTCAAACAAGCTTTTTGGGGAGACACTTTGAAATGTTTGACAAACACTGAAGAAAAGCTTTAAAAAATAGATCAGTATTTTCCTGGTTTTCTTTAATACTGCCTTGTGTATGACACATGTAGGAGCAAGGAGTGCAAATTATAGAGTGGGTAAAGGACCATGCCAATGGAATTGTATAAAAATAAATAGAAATAAATATATATGTATATATATATATATACACACCAATACAGAATCTTAGATGATTTTTAAACTGAAGGTTCTGATTGAACGCAGAGAGCCTCTCCTCTCTCCCTCCCAGGGGCTCTTGCCAGATTTGCAATATGGAGAAGGTCAGTCTATCAGCAAGGGAGCCATTGCGCTACTTGGGAATGAGGCTGTTTGAACAGCTATCCTGGTTTCCATGGAAACAGTGCTCCGGGGATGAGCCCGTGGGGTCAGCTTCCACTTTGCTGGGAGAAAAGACTGCCAGCTTCTCTGAAAACGCTCAGTTCCAGCCTCTGACGGAGGTGGTAGGCTTTTCCCAGCAAGGTTCCCGAGGAGGCCGGGGAGCTGACCCTAGACATCCCCCAGGTGGGAGGAAAGACAAATAGGGCCAGAGATTTTCCCAGAAATGGAGGAGGCTGGTCTCCAGAACACCAGGTAAAAACCTGTGGAGGCAGCTAGAGCTGAGCCACCATTTTCAAAGCCCACTCTCTTGGAGACACCAACCTTTCCGAGGCCCCCAGATGGCCTAATGCCAAGGTCAGGCTTCCTGCTTCCTCCAGCCTCTCACTGCTCATGCCCAGGGGCTGGCTGGTCTGCCTCGGGTACTTGCCTTCACTGTTCTCTTTGACAGGTTCCCCGCAACTCTTCTCACCAGTGACCATGTGCCCCAAGGTTTACGCAGGATCATTTTATACATTGTATATTCTATATTTCTTTCTTCTCCGTGCCTCAGACTTACTGATAAAATGGCAGTGTCAAACTCAGATGATTTTTCTATTCTTTCACCATTAGTGCAGAGGACAGAATGTGCAGTATAGGTATCTACCATAAAAAAATCTCACCTACTATAACAATTGCAAAAAATAATAGAAAACAAACAATCCCTTCCTGGTCTCTCTCTCTCTGTGGTCAGGAATAGAAACATAGGAACCATCTTCTAGGGGCTGAGCCAGGGAAGTAGCTTATTAGCTTGTGGAAACAGCACAAGGCTCCCCTCTTACCTTCTTGAGGTCTTCCCTACAGCTGTGGCCAAGCCTAACACCTCTGTCCCAAAGGCTCCCGATGGAATATCAGACCCTCTAGTCTCGGGCCTGAAGGCACTGACCTCTAGAATCAGAAAACCATGCAGGAAGAAAAGTTCTGTTCTTCATAACACTCCACATCAAAGTCTGCACATGGGGTCCTCTGAAATGCCCCTGACCTCCTGCCCCCCTATAAATACTTGGCAATCCCGAAATGCTGCTCTTCAGTCCTGCAGCCTTGCTCTTTCCTTAGCTTCTCCACCGCCCCCCACCCGCAAAGACCATTTTAGAAACCATCCCACTGAGAGGCTGCTGGGGCCCAGAGTGCAGGCACCAAGAGCGAGTCAAAGACAGATACCATTTCCTTATTACGTGTCTCTCAAGCAATGTGACCCATGGCTGGGAGGCCAGCATCTGACCCAAGCCCACACCAACTACGGTCTCAGCTGAAGGGAAAAGACACTACTGTTTTAATTTTTTATTGAAGTGAATCTACACCAAATTCATTGTCTGGAACAGAACCAACCCTGGTACCTCCTGAAATCCTGAGGACAGAACTAACTTTGTGGGGAGGTGGGCGGTGGGCGGGGGGGGGGGGGGGCTTAACAGGTTCCAAAATGAAGAGTGGTTTTCCTCCTCTGTGGAATTCATTAACTTTATTTTAAGGCATGAATCTGATGGGCTTCTAGAATAGTTGAGAGGATGAAAGAGTTATTAAAAATGGGGGCTTTTCGGGGCGCCTGGGTGGCTCAGTCGGTTGAGTGTCAGACTTCAGCTCAGGTCATGATCTCATGGTTTGTGAGTTCGAGCCCCATGTCGGGCTCTGTGCTGACCGCTTGCTCAGAGCCTGGAGCCTGCTTCAGATTCTGTGTCCCCTTCTCTCTCTGCCTTTCCCCACTCATGCTCTGTTTCTCTCTGTCTCTCAAAAATAAATAAATGTTAAAAAAAATTAAAAAAAAAAAATGGGGGCTTTTCGCAAAAGTGGTCCCGCTGGAGAAACTCCCAGCTTCTGCCAACGGATGGTCTAGGGTGCCCCCCTCTCTGGGACTGCAGGGCCCGACTCGGCTCCCCTGCTCAGAACGCCAGGCAGGGAAAATGCTCCAGGCTCCCTGAAGTGGTTCTTGACCCAGGGGTTTCTGTGAGATCTCTTCCTTGGTTGATCCGGCTGGCCACCAAGAATTTGGACACTGTGAAAATCCCTGAGAAGTTGGGTTTCATGAAAAATAAATGACCCTTGGCACAGAAGGTGAGAGGAGGAGGGGAAAGAAGAGAAGCAAATTGAAGGAAACAAGAATCAACGGGGAGAGAGAGGGTAGCGCTCGGCCACTGGACACACGAGGTGACAGCTCTCACCAGGGAGACACTTGAGGGGCGATTTCATGAGTCTCCGAGAAAAAGCTCAGGCGGCCTGGTTTGCCTTCCTCCCAGGCTTTAGCTCCTGTCCAGGATGTCAGGAAGACCCCGTCTCAGAAGGCTGTCCTCTCCCGACTGAAGTCGCTGCAGGGGCCTAGAGCTTCTTCCTCTCAAAGTGTGGCACGATGCCGCTGTCCTCGGGCCTTGGGCTGCCTGCCCCCTCGGTCTCCTTGAGGCCCTCCTCGGCCAGCTGGGACAAGTACTTCTGCAGCGGGAAGACAGGGAAGGGAAGGGAGAGGGTTAGCGGTGACCTGGCCAGAAAGGAAATGAGAGAAAAGGGAGGTATCTTAGCCTCTTCTCCTGTCTTGTCTCCCAGTGGGTGGGACCCCTCTCCCTACCCTCCCCAGATCCTTCTGAGGCTACCGGACCCATGCTAAGCTCCCCCACCCCAACTCTTTGCGTTAGTTTACAAGTAATGCATGATTCTTGCAGAAGACATCTAAAACACAGATCCTAACAACAACAAATTCCAAAGCCCTTATCCAGTGCAAGCACTGCTCTGTTTTTCTTATAGAAACTCATTTAGGGGCACCTGGGTCTCTCCGTCGGTTAAGCGTCCGACTCTTGATTTCAGCTCAGGTCATGATCTCACGGTTCGTGAGATTGAGCTCCATGTCAGGCTCTGCACTGACAGCATGGGGCCTGCTTGAGATTTTTTTCTTTCTCTCTCTTGCTCTCTGTGTCACCCCTGCTCACACTCACTTGCTCTCTCTCTCTCTCTCTCAAAATAAATAAATAAACATAAGAGAACCCACACCTCATTGAATTACAAAGACTACTTGTTTTCCAGGAGAGCTTCAGCACCCAGGGGCTGTGTGTATGACAGGTGGAGAGAGAAGAAGCCCGCTAGACCAATGGGCCTCCGGGAGGAGAGAAGCAATGTCCTTTGATTGTCCAAGGATTGTGAAGGACACCCTGCAGCCTCTCCTAACAACCTGTCTCCTGGTGGGTGGGTGGGCAGGCTGAGTGCCCTGGAGGTCCTTTGCTGGATTCCTGTTCTGCTGCTCACACGGCCCCCCAAACACTCGCCACTATCACTGGCCCCCAGCCAAACGTCAGGCCACGCTTGGGATTCTAGATTCCATGCAGTGAGACACAAGTAGAAAGGCCTAGGGCCCCAGCTGGGTCCTCTGACTGCCAGGGCAGCAGGGGGCAGTGCAAAGAGCACTGGGTGAGGAGTCAGCAGGGTTTGGTCCAGCGCAGTGGTCAAGTGTGTGGGCTCTGCCATCAGATGACCTGGGTTCAAATCCTAGCTCTCAGCAGGCAAGTGACCCAAGGTCTCTGACATCTGTAAAGTGTGGGTAGTAACAGTATCTACCACGTAAGGTTGCTACGAGGTCCAGGGAAAGTACCGTAAAGCACTTAGCATAGTGCCTGGCACAGAATAAACGCTCTGTAATGTTGCCCTTTATCATGAGTTGCATCAGGCATCTGATTCCGGGTAAGTCCCTCATCTGCTCTCGGCTCTGCTAACCTGGTCAGTGGGAGAAACAGTGCCTTCCCTCCTCTCAGGGTGATTCTGAGGGTCAGATGAGGGGATGTGCGTAAGACCACCTGCTCTCTCTAGAACAGACTGGTCGGCTCTGAGAGGTGGGTGAGCCCGATGGCGAGGGCGGCAGACACCAAGGGTCCCTGTGGGCCAGGCTGCTGATGGAGGCCTGGTTTGCCCTCCACCTCATCTCAGGAAGGCAAGTGGGTGATGCACTGTTTGTGAGCTCTGGACCTGCAACCAGGCAGGCACCTAGCTTATCTCTCTCTCTCTCTTTTTTTTTTGGGGGGGGGGGGGGAAGAGAGAGAGAATCCCAAGTAGGCTCCACATTCGGCACGGAGTCCTACTTGGGGCTCAATCCCATGACCCTGGGATCATGACCCAAGCCAAAATCAAGACTTGGATGCTCAACCGACTGAGCCACCTAGGCGCCCCTAGTTTTCCTCTCAAGCACTTGACCCCACCTGTTGTTCCAGGCCACTCGGGGTGGGTTATCTCAGGGCTGTGACCAGCAGTGGGGGCACAGCAGTAGCTGTGAGAGAATGCACAGAGAGAATGGAGGCTGCCTCCTACCTCAAAGAGTAATCCTTCACCCCCACCTCAAGGCCTCCTGGTGCTAAGTTTACAAGTTGCCTGACTCAGGTGTGAGCAGCACCTGCTGCTCAGGTCTCAATTCTTCACTTTTCCCATGTGTAACTCGGGGTAGTGTGGGGTGGGCAAGGCTGTGTGGACAAGAGACATTCTGTCAAGGCCATTGACAGAAACTTTATCTGGGAAGCCCGCGGTGGAGGCTCCCAGCTCCCCAACAGGTGTACCAGGGAAACCTGATCCGCAGTTGGCAGGCCTAAAAGGCTTATTAGCCCATGTCTGGTCCTGACGTGCCTGGGGACCGCAGGAATGGCTCTGGCCTGCTATGGGGAGGTAAGGTGGCCTGGGGGGTTGGAACATAGTATAGTCCACTGCCCTGGAAAAGAATACAGGATTTAGAATCAGAGGCCCTGGCAAGCCTATACTTATCCTAATTTCCTGAATGACCTTGAGCTGTGTGGCCTCCTTGAGAGCTACATAATCCAGCTGAGAATGCCACATGAGATCAAAAGTTCTCAAGTCGAGGTATCAGAACTTGCTGGAAAGATTTTTTAAATGAGTATTCTCAGGGCCAGCCCTGGAAAGAATGAATAAGCAGGAGTAGGGTGGGTCCAGGAAGCTGCATTTTTAAAAGATGCTAGCTGGTATGGGGACCATAGTTTGGGAAAATCAGGACCAGATGATTTCCAAGACCCCAATCAGCCCTGCCATTCTATAGATTTTATCTTGTTGGAGTGGAAGAGGAGGATGTCTTCAGAGTAGATGGCTGCCCTCAACTGGCCCTGTGGAGCCCAGTCTGAATCCTTGGTCTGGCCAGGTCAGGCCTTCACCGAGCTCCCCCAGGAGAGGGCAGGATTTGGGCCCCAGGCTCCATAGCTTCCTTGTCCACAGAGCAGCTGCTCCCCAGAGGGAAATCAAGAGGTTTAAATGACATGAGTTTGGGCACGGCCAATGACAGATGGTGACACAGGCTATGCTATTATAGGCCTCGGTTTGCAAGATCAGCTTAATAGAGTAAAAAAAAGGAAAGTGATTAACAATCAGGCAACCTGGGGGCACCTCGGTGGCTCAGCCGGTTAAATGTTTGACTTGGGTTCAGGTCATGATCTTGAGGTTTGTGAGTTCGAGCCCCACATTGAGCCCTGTGCTGATTACATGGAGCCTGCTTGGGATTCTCTCCCTCCCTCTCTCTCTGCCTCTCACCTGCTCTCTCTCAATATAAATAAATAAACTTAAAAAAGAAAAAAAAGGGGGCGCCTGGGTGGCTCAGTCGGTTGAGAGTCCGACTTCGGCTCAGGTCACGATCTCACAGTTCATGAGTTTGAGCCCCGCATCGGGTTCTATGCTGACAGCTCGGAGCCTGGAGCCTGCTCCAGATTCTGTGTCTTCCTCTCTCTGCTCCTTCCCCACTCATGCTCTGTCTCTGTCTCCCAAAACTGAATAAACGTTAAAAAAAATTAAAAAAAAAAAAAAAAAAAAAAACAATCAGGCAATCTGTTCCCAAGCCTAGTAACTCACCATCTGCATGGCTTTGGATAAATCACATAGCTTCTCCGGGTCTCAGTTTCCCTTAGCCATAAAACAAGAGTTGGCCCGTATCTGCATTTCTTAACTAGGAATGCACATTAGACTCATACGGAGAACTTTCTGAAATTATGTATTCCTGGACCCCTGCCCCCAAATTCTATGAAGTATCTAACCTAGTATATATATACTTTCAAAACACTGTCCAGGTGATTCTATTTCATATCTCTGGCTAAGAAATGCTAGATCAGCTCCTCCAACGATTTAATTGTGACAGTAATGCCTGCTCAGGAATTAGGGCATGCTGCCACCATGAGGGTCTGTCCTAGTTGAGGCCTCCTGTGTCAAAACACCAGTCTGACTCCTTGTAGTAAAAACATGAGGTGCCATGAACTATTTCTCCCGGGCATCTGATATACCATGCTTTCTATTAAGTTACTAAACCCGAGCTGTTCCAACACGCTACATGTTAGGGGTATTAGTTATAGAACATATTCCTGTAATTCTCTGATTTTAAGATGAGGGTTTTTTCCCCACACATTCACATCTCTGAAATTGAGATGTATTTTACAACTGATGGAGTCTCACCATTGCAACATTTTTTTTTTCTTGTTGGTCTCCGAGAAATGGGAGCGTGTCTTATAACCGACAGCACCTTACATTGGATGAAATCTGGTATGTAGAGTATTTTTAATATGTCCCCTGTTACTATACTTTAACTCTTATTTTAGTTAGCGCTTATCTCCTACACTAGAATGGAAGCTCCAGGAGGGCAGGGATTTTTGTCTGATTTGTTGTCGTCGTCGCTGTTTTATCTCCAGTGCCTAGAGCAGCGTCTGTACCTAGTATGCCTGCAATTAAGAGCTGCAGGATAGATTTAAATAGGACAAAACAGTGATTTTTATTCTAGCAAACAGGGATACTGCATGGGGGAACAGAAACCTAGAGAAATCTCTGCCTCTGGAACATCCAAGTCTTGTGAACAGGACTCAGCCTCACCCATGGGCCAGGTGATGGCTAGCTTGAATTACTCAGGCCAGAGAGAGAGAGGCAGATACCCCCAAATCCAGGCCCGAACAGAATGTCTTGTGAGTACTCCAGGAGAGACAGATGCCCCGAGAGCTCAGGGGAGGCAGCCACCATGTGCAGCAGCCTGGCGGAATCAAGCCTGAGGAAAGAGCAGTTCTCCATGTGGTGGAAGGAAATGGAAACTCCCAGACACAGAGACCAGGGAGTCCCCGGTTGCTCAGCAAGGAAGGCGCTGGTTACCTGTAAGTTCCTGTAGTGAACAGCACTGCGACAGTGGCTTATCTTCGCCATCTCCTCGCTGGTGTAGAACAGCCCACACAGCTTGCAGTAAAACCCAGTCCTGGGCACCACGAACTCCACCCCTGCAGAAGGACAGGGGATGATGGACAGGCAGGGGTTAGGAAGGCGACGTGAGACCCCTGTGGCCTTGCCAGCCGTCAGTGGAAACGGAAGCAGTGAGCTCCGTCCCTCGCTTGCTGTGAACTCTGGCTGGCTGGCCAGCTTCTCCAAGCCCAGTTTCCCCATCTGCCGAGCAGGCATGAGGAAAACAGTGTCGACTCCGTTCACAGGTGGTTGAAGGAAGGGATGAACTCCCTCAAGCGTGCTGGAACGCTCAGCAACTCTACGCTCTGCGGCTGCCTCTGCAGACCCAAGCCCTCCGACCATCAGCCTGCTTGCAGGGAGAGGAGGAGGAAGGAGGTTTCTCGCATTTCACTGGTTGGCTGTCATTTCTCCATGCTGTACCCCTCTCTGTAGCTGCTGTGGCCAGGACTCTGAAAGAATGCTCTCATTTTTGTTTGTTTTAGAATTATATTCATTAAAGAAAATTGTAAAAACACACAGAAGTGAGGAAAAATCACTCAGTCCTTCAATCAAAATATTTTCTTGCATACTATCTTTTGGTGGGGGAGGGGGGTGGGGGGGGCCGTTTTGACCGTGCCCTAAATGCAATTCTGTCTCCTCCCTTTTCCACGTAACAGTTATGTAAAATCATAAACATTTCCCCACCCTTCTCCAGTCTTTACATCTGAGCCATTAACCAACAGCATTTTATTTGGGATTTGCTAAACAGAAGTCACAGGATTCTGGGAGGCCTTTTGATTTAAAGGAAAGAAAAGAGTGGCCCAATAGCCAGGGAAGTTAAGTGGCAGTGTCCCAGCCCAGAGGATTCACCTGAAAAAGAGGGCAGAAGCTCCAGCCTTCACCACGGTGTTCTGAGGGCCACGGTTCTCCTCCCTCTCTCTCTCTCTTTCTTTTTTTAAATTACTAGCCCCATTGCTGAGTTTATTTTTTTACTTTTTAAAAAGTGTTTATTTATTTTTGAGGGAGGGAGAGAGAGAGCGTGAGCAGGGGAAGGGCAGAGGGAGAGGGAGACAGAGGATCCAAAGCAGGCTCTAGGCTGACAGCAGAGAGCCTGATGGAGGGATGGACCCCACAAACCGTGGGATCATGACCTGAGCCGAAGTCGGACACTCAACTGACTGAGCCGCCCAGGCACCCCATGGTTCTCCTCTTGAAGCCACGGTCAGCAGAGTGGAAAGAGCCCAGGTCTGAGAGGGCGCAGACCAGACTCCAAGAACCTGTGGAACCCGGGGAGAGTCAGCTGAACGCCACCGTTGGCCGGGGCCTCAGTTTCTTCAGGTGCCTGATTGTGACATGCCAGCAGAAGAGCAGGTATAAGGGCTGTGAAAGAGCAGGACCCGTGATGGAACTAAAGGAACGGGGCTGGTGGCTCCGAATGCCTGGATCCTGCTTCCAGACTGGGGCCGCTGGTGTGTGTGCCTGGCACTCGACTGGGCTTTGCTGCCGCCCATCTGGTTAGCGCCCGCTGCCCTGCTGGAGGCTGCAGTGGTCGGAGAGCTGCCCGCAAGGGAGTGGGGGGGAGGGGGGCGGCGTGGGAGGATGGGGGGGGGCGGGGAAGGGAGAGAGGGGCTGGGAGCAGCCCACCAGGGGAACGGCCGCTTCTTCTTGCACAGAGGGAGACAGGCCAGGTCCCCACTGAGGCGCTGCGTGTGACCACGAGTCCGGGCTTCCTTCGCTTTCCTGCCTCGGCCTCCCAGAGCGGAGACAGACCTACGCGCACAGGAGACCCTGTCATAGAGCAGCAGCTTAGACTTGTAATTACAATTTTTTTTTTCCGTGTCAAAAGAGCCACTTATCAGTGTGCAGCAGGGGGCCTGGAGGGAGTGGGGAGCCCGGGAGGCCTGCCCCAGGCCTGCCTTGACTGATTGCTCCTCTGTGGTTTGGGGCCTGGTTTTGGCAGCCTCCTCAGCCAGTTTTCTCTAACTGCCACGCAGAGCGCTGCCCTGCCTCCAGCAGTCGCCAGCAGGGAGGGGGCCTCCCTCGGCCCTCTGCCCAGAGGGAGGCTGTGTCCTTCCCTTCCTCACCTTCCTCCCACCCTCACTGCAAGGGACAGAAAAGCGGCCCCTGCCCTGCCTGTGGGTGGCCAGCTCCCCCCTCCACCCCACAAACAGGCTGGTGGCGAAGGAGCATAAATGAAGCAAGGCCCGCCTTCATCCCCTGTTCCCACAGAACGGCTCCCCCCTTGCTGCTGCAGAACAGGGAGATACAGGCAATTGGGAAGGAAGAAGCACTACCCGGAGACCATGCGGAGCAGGCACAGGCCTGGGATCAGAGCCGCTCCTTCCTCTGTCCTGCCCCAGACGCTGGCTGGGCCAGCTGGGTGGTCCCAGCACAGAAACCTGGGGTCTCACTGCAGGCCCCGGGGGTAAGGCCTCCAGCATCCTTCAAGTTTCCCCAGAGACCTTCTAACCGCTGCCCTCGGTCCCCCAGAAGGAGCTTCGCTGCCTCAGAAGCCACCAGAGTGTAAAGCTGGGCCCAAGCTGGCAGCTGTGGCCCCTTTCAACACAAGAAGCACAGCTACCGTGTGGGGGGCTGGTTCTGGGTGAGACTGCATTTGAACAAAGGCTCCCACTGCCAAAAAAACACAGAAACACAAAATGCAAAACCAAAAACCAAAAATAAGCTTGGAAGCCACGGAATAATGGAGGGAAAATAGAATTTAGAGTCAGACAGATCTAGCTCCTTGACTTACACTGTGTAACCTCAGGTACATTATTTAAACTCTCTGAGATTAGCTTCCTCCTCTGTAAAACAGAAATGATACCCCCACGAAGGGTGTGATGGGTAGCACCTCTCATTTTGCCTGGTGCTCAAAAACGGAGAGTTTCCAGACACATTTCTCCACAGAGGCCTTCTTGCCCTCTAACCTTTCACCAGGGCCGCCTGGAGAACCCAGACTCCAAAGGTTGGCAGCAACACTTCCCTGCCCCTGCCTGGTGCCCAGCGGCTGGGCAGGCGGTACCAGGTGGTGAGAAGACCGCGCTGAGGGAGGAGAAGCCTGAGGAGGATCCCCGAATGCCTGGCGACTCCCCCCTGAGTAACTGGGAGTTGCCCCGGGCAGTACATGCCAACACCGTCTTGGATGCCTCTGGAATGTGAGGGCCACAAGTGACACTACCGCGTCGAGAAAACTGTGAGCTCCCCACCCAGTCTGGAGCCACGTGGTCCTCCCATTTTTCAGCCTCTACTAAGGGAACGACGATTAAAGCTGCATTTGCTTTCTAATAATAGCTCCTGGCCCGGGCAATTCTAACTCGGTCATCCTAGCAAAGCCTGCGATGGGTGCAGGGGGACCTTGCGTTTTTGCAGACAATGCCCTTTGGTACTGGTAAGCACAGGCCCTGGCAGGCGCAGGCTGGCTAGGGTCACCCAAAGCTGGCCTGAAACACATGGGCAGTGCCCTCTCCCCGCCAGCCATGCCCACCCCAGTCCCTGAGCAATGGCACTTCACCTCCCTTTTACTCTGGATCCTGGCATTTCCCCTTCGCCTCCCTGCTCTCCGTAGGGACAAAGCCTGAAAGTCGTTCCCTGCCTCCCTAGAAGTCTCTGCAGTAGTGACCGATTCTGGAGGGTGAGGGTTATGCAGCCTGAGTGAGAGGAAACAGTAGGTCTCCATTACTACCTCATGAATGAGTAATAACAACAGACAACCCTTCAGTACCTCCTACTGGAAGATACTAAGACCTTACAAGTACTCATGCGTTTCATCCTCAAAGTAACTGAACACAGTAGGCTTCTATGTTACTACCCTTATTTATTGATGAAGAAAAGTCAATAAATCAATGAAAAGAGTCAAAGAGGTTGCTCATTGTCTCCTAGCCAGCTGGGATTTGAACCTGGGGAGTCATTTTCCACAGTTTGTGCTCTTAACCACTGCACAAAAATTGCCTTTCCTACATTGTGCTTCCTGTGCCAGAGGAACCAGAATGGCAGAGTGGTCTCAGATTAGAAGCCCCGAGTTCTGACCTGAACCTGATGTGTGTTCTTGGGTAAGCATCTGGGCTTCCATTTCCTCTCCTGTCAAATGCGGAAAATAGTACCATACCCCGACCCCCTGAGATAAGATAATGGGTCTCAAAGCTAACCGAAGACTACATTCAAGACAAAAGTACAATCTGTAAAAGGCCCAAACTGGAAGCAACCCAAATGCCCATCAAGAGACGAATGAATCAACAAATGTGGTTTACCTGTATCCACAATGCAATACTCCTCAACAATACAAAGAAGCCAACCATTGATCCACCCCACAATTATCAATGAATCAAAATAATTATGCTGGGTGAAAGAAGTCAGGCAAAAACAATGTATCCCATATGATTCCCTTTCTATGAAATTCTAAAATGCAAACTAATATTTGGTGACGGAAAGCAGATCAGTAGTTACCTGGGGACTGAGGTGTGGGGAGGGAGGAATTACAAAGGAGCACCAGCAAATTTAAGAAGTGATGAATACGTTCGCTCTCTAATTGTGGTAAGGGTCTCACAGATGTACGTATATGTCAAAACTGATCAACTGTACACCTTACGTATGTGCACTTCATTAACGTCAATTATATTTCATTAGAGCTGTTTTTAAAAACAGAGTGAGATCCCATTTTCCTAACAGGTTGGTAAAGATTAAAAACTGATGACATCCAATGTTGGTAAGGAAGCGGAGAATGAGAATCCTCACTCTGGCAGTGAAAACTGGTATAATCTTTATGGAGCGCAATTTAGCAGCAATTATGAAAATGTGAAATGCAAATATATCTGATGCCATCCCCCCCACCCCCCCGCCCCGCAATCCCATGGTCTAGGACGCTGTCCTACAGAAACCCAGGCATGCACACAAATGTAAGAGCATGTCTGGAAGGCAGCAGAGCATAGAGGCGGCAGGGCCCCATGAGTCAAACTACTGGGATTTGAATCCTGGCTCCAATCTTTGCTAATCATCACCTTTGTAATTCCGCATCTGAGATTCCTAGCCTATAAAATAAGGATGAAAATATTACGTACCTCATAGGTGTTTTGAGAGAGTTACATGAGGTAAGCACTAGCAATGGTGCCTGCATGGTAAATCATAAAAATAAAAGCTTAACTATTATAGCACTTTAATAATGGGAAAAGAAACTGACAATATCCTAAGTGTTCACCAGGAGAGAAATGGATAAGTAATTTATGGTGTACATCTTTTAGGATGGAATATGTGTGCTGGTTCAGAAGAATGCATTCTCTGTGTACTGATGTGAAGAGATCTCTAAGACCCACTGTTAAGTTAAAAAAGCAAATTGGAAGGGCGCTTGGGTGGCTCAGTCGGTTGAGTGTCCGACTCTTGATTTCTGCTCAGGTCATGGGCCGGGGGTCGTGGGATCGAGCCCCGTGTTAGGCTCTGTGTTGAATGTGGAGCCTGCTTAATAAGATTCTTTCTCCCTTTGCCCCTTTCCCCTGCTTGCACTCTCTCACTCTCTCTCATAAAAAAAATTTTTTTTTTAATTAAATTAAAGGGGGTGGGGGTGCCTGGATGGCTCAGTTGGTTAAACGTCTGACTTTGGCTCAGGTCATGATCTCCCAGTTCTTGAGTTCAAGCCCCATGTCAGGCTCTGTGCTGACAGCTCGGAGCCTGGAGCCTGCTTCAGATTCTGTATCTCCCTCTCTGCCCCTTCCCTGCTCATACTCCGTCTCTCAAAAATAAATAAACATTAACAATTAAAAAAAAAAAAAGCAAACTGTAGAACATTCTGTGTATAGTGTGATCTAGCCCGTGGGTATGATCATGGCTACCTCTGGAGCTGGGGAGAAAACTGGAGGGAAGAGACACAACATTTAACATATACTTTATATGGCCCTTATTTAAAAAAATTTTTTTTAACATTTATTCATTTTTTGATAGAGAGACAGAGCACGAGTGGGGGAAGGGCAGAGAGAGAAGGAGACACAGAATCCAAAGCAGGCTCCAGGCTCTGAGCTGACAGCACAGAGCCTGACACGGGGCTCGAGCTCACGGACTGTGAGATCATGACCTGAGCTGAAGTCGGACGCTTAACCGACTGAGCCACCCACGTGCCCCTATATGGCTCTTAGTTTTTAAATTTGTCATGATAATCTTTCACACTTTTGGGAATGAAAAATAATAAAAGAGACGTGAATTACAAGGTAGCAGAACTTATTCTTAACTTTTGCTTGTGTGGGTCATACAGATTCCAAGTTCTTGGAGACTTGTGTTACATTTCTCAACTGCCCCAGAGTGCTCTGCATGGTGCCATGTTATCTAGTAAGCGCTGCTCAGTACCAAGGAGTACTCTATGAAAATGGAGCATTTGGAGGACAAAAACAGTAAGAAATGTTTAAAAGGAGATGAAAACAAAAAGAGAAACCTGATGGAAAGGGTGAGCATCTGTACTGACCAGCCTCTCCCTGAATAAGCAGACATGTGGTCATTGGTCATCACATAACCCATTCTTCTCGTGCTTCCTTGTGACGCTTTCCCAAATGACACCTGCCTAAGCGCTCTCTCAAGCAGCTGCTACTTCTCCTTTGTCTCATTGCTTTCCAACCTCTCAAAGTCAAAGCAAAGACTCAAAGATGATGTGGAGTGGGAGTCACTGGGTTAGCGATAGTGTCAGAAGCTCCCAGGTGCCCTCACTCTGCCCTGAGACTTTAGTTAACTCTCCCCTTTGAAAATGTGTCCTAGTTGATTTATTATTTTTTTTTATTTTATTTATTTATTTTTTTGAGACAGAGAGAGACAGAGCATGAGCAGGGGAGGGACAGAGAGACAGGGAGACACAGAATCCGAAGCAGGCTCCAGGCTCTGAGCTGTCAGCACAGAGCCCGACGCGGGGCTCGAATTCATGGTCCGTGAGATCATGACCTGAGCTGAAGTTGGACGCTTACCCGACTGGGCCACCCAGGCGCCCCTGATTTATTATTAACCTCCCTTCCCATCCCCCTCCGACACTTCCACCATTAAAACACCAGTGATCCAAGTCAATCCCATATTATAGGTGAAAACACTAAGGCTCAGGAACCCCAACCTATCATTCCCTGTCAGGCCTCTGCATTTGCACATTCCCTGCCCGAGGCCCGAGCCACCCCCTTCTCATTGCCCCCTACCAACTGGTCCCCTGGATCCCCAATCTCCATTCTGCCTGTGGCTGGGTTGACTGCCAGGTGGGTTCTGACAGTACCTTCCACTCCAAGGGCCTCCAAGAAAAGTAGTTTTACCTCCCAATCTTTCTCTCTTTCTTTTATTGACTTGTTAATGAAGGACTTGTAGTGACTGGGGAAAAAAAATCAAAATACATCCTGGGGATGGGTTGTCTGAGATTACGCAGTCATCCAATAAGTAGAATAGGAAGGAAAGGGGACCACGTCTCTCTCTGTTCAATGCTCCTTCCGTCAACTATATTGTATCTGCCCCAAATGCAGTCTCTTCAGCATCATTGCCTCACAGAAGCTCGTCCTTCAAAGAACAAACAAATGTTTTGGGAAGAGTTGGGATAGGGAAGCCAGTAGCTGAAGAAGTTCATTTCTGCTGACTTTGGGCAGCCACTGGGGCCTCTGATCCCTGCCTGAATAAAGCCGTATGGTCAGAAACAAAGCATTCCCAAATAGGGAAATCAAGTCCTTGCTCTGGCTCCCAGGGCAATGCTGCTCAAGGCCTGATACCATGAGGTATCTGGTCTATCACGGGAGAATGAAATTGCAAGAAACTTTAAAGATACGCACCTTGCGTGTCTCGGTCATTACGTCAGACATTAAACACAACAACAAAATGACAAAAAACCCTCTGGAGCTCCTAGGTGTGTCCGTGGAGCGATCATTTCCTGGAGCTGAATTCTCAGGAAGGACCGTGTATTTCACCTACCTAGGGGAATGCTAAGTTCACTGAACACATCCTCGGGCTCCCAGGAAGGCAAAGAGAGGGGCTGTTTCAGCTCCACTTCCGTGTATTCCGGTGACCTCACATCCAAAGATTTTACTTCCATGTACCTGGAGTTTTCTGCAAAACATGAGCCAAGGCAGAGAACTAATGAAGCACAACAGACCTCAAAGATTCCCTGCAATTCTATTCTTGCACTGTGTGATCAGGAATGGTCCCTTGCACGGCTTAATAACACGAAGCTAGGGCAAGGACTGTTAATTAGGTCCAAAATGCTGTAATTAAGAGTTTGCTCCGCTGCCAAAAAGAACGCCACACCCACGAACCCTTGGCAAACCTTTGCATTGGGTCTGTGGGGGATGGGCTGTTGCCCCTTTGGGCTGGGAGGATCCCTACCTTGCCCCCCAACTCACAAATCACTCCATCCCTGCAGGCAGAAGGGCAAAAATTGTGCTGACGTCTGTAGGGACAGAGGCTGACAGAAGAGGCTGTGCCATTTCCACCCCAAGCTGGTACAGCAGTGTTATTAAATATGAACTCCAAACACTGGGTAAGCTAATAAGCCATTAACACCAGTGCATGTCGAGGCCTATCCGGCAAACTAAAGGGGTTCAATCAGGGCAAGGTGAACATTTTGCTCTTTCTTTGCTCCTGCCTTCTGTAGACACAGCCCGGGCCTCAGTGTTTCTCTGGCAACAAGAAGGCAGCGCGTGGCAGTTTCCATGGAGACTCGCAGGTGGAAAACCGCTCAGGTCAGCTTGACAGGGAGGAAAGCCGGAGCCTCCAGCTCCCTGACAGGCTCATTCGGGCCGCAGGGCGCTGGATGGAAATGTCTCTTTTCAAGCCTTTACTCAACGGCTTCTGTCCCCGACTCTCGGCCCCCCTACTTCAACCTTCCAAGTGCCACAGGCTTTCTGCGAAATGGAGCTCTAGTTATTTCCATGTGGAGAACACTGAGGGCTCCTCCTCCTCCTCTGCCCCCCCTCCCTCCCGCTGTGGCCCTTGATGGATCTTTGTTTCCACTTGGCAGAGAAGACAGGGCTTAGCCTATTTTAAACTCCGTCTCTCATGATGTCATAGCGCCGGGCACAGATACAACATCACCTGCAATGGAGGCGGAGGACAGTCTGGGACAAGCCTTGTTTCACCACCAGGCCGTGGAAAAAAGGGGGTCTGCGGTGGTAGCAAGGGGAAGCGGCCATACCCCTCGGCAGCACCTTGATCCTAACCTCCGCCCGCTCCTGGCTGCTTTCTTGCCTCCCTGGCTGCTTTTCCCGCCCCCTCACTCGGGCCTCACAGAAATAACAGCCTGGGTGGTCCACCACTGTGCAGCCATGACAGGCTGCTTGCTGACCAGAGGACCCGAAGCCCCTTGGCCTGATAACTCAAAGCTTTTGCTACGTTTTAGTTGTCAGAGTCCACCTGGGCTGCCGTAAATTCAGAGAAGTCTGCCCTATCTGAGTTTGCTTCTCAGAAAACATGTGGCCTCCTATCTGATTTCCTTTACACCATTTGCCTAAAAGCGCTAAGGATTTAACCAGGCCTTTAGAAGCTGGCTTTCTGCACCGACTTTAATGCTGGCTGAAACCTTAGTCATGTTCATTCCAGCCTGCACATGCCCACACACCTCCCTAGGTGAGCAGTGGTCCCATCAACCCAAGCGCACAGGAGAAAAGGGAGGTAGTTACCCTGGGTGGACACTCCTTGGCGAGCCTGGCTTTGGAGGTCAGTTTCGGTGCGGGGGCTGGCTTTCCCCTCCAGGGGACCGCCTTCACATGCCCCATCTTCGGGGGGGCCCCCGGCCTTGCAGTCATCGAGAGGTGGGCTAGGCTGCCGGGCCCCCTCCTCCGCTGGCTTGGGGGAAGACATTTGCTGGAGTGGAGGGGCCGGATGAACATCGGAGCTCTCCCCTCCCTTTGCCTGCTTCTCGTAGCAATCTGAACCCTCCAGTGAGAGGTCTGTCTTACGTTCAGCTGGCTTCCGCTCAGCGTCCAGATTTAGGCCAGGCATTTCCACGTCCATGTCACTGGGACAGCTCGTGGAAGCAGAAGGCAGATCTTTGGGTGACTTGAGGCTGAGTTCCGTAGCCCCGTTACCTACGGGCTTCACACACTCGTTGGTGAAATCCTTGGTTACGTCCAGGTCTAAGGTGGACGTCACACAGGGACATATTTCTGGGCAGATTCTGTCCTTCTGGTCAATGGGCACAATTTCTTCCAGTTCTGGGATGTCTGGTTCCATAATAAAATCTTCCTCCTCCCCAACCTCGTCCACTGTAACCAGCTCCTCCATGTTCGTGGGATACCAGCTCTCCCCTTCTGCCTCACTTCCACTCTCCCAGTCTTGCTCCTGAACAAAAATGCAGAATAAGGGTCAGAGAGTGACTGAGAAGCAGGTCATAGTATTCAACCAGAGGGCACAAACCTTGACCACAGGACCCCTAAAAACCAGAAAGATCCTGAGCACTCTTACTTCTGCCTGGGAACATTTGCTGGGTAATGAGGAGCTGTAACCCACTCAAGTCCCACATCACTGATTCATCTCTAGGTTGGGGCTCAAAACAGCATTTGGAATAAGCCCTTAATGCTTCCTCTACCATGTTTAAAACGGCACAAAGAATTTCAAGCCCTGGTACGTAATAGGTGCTCAATAAACAGTTTTTAAATGAGTGAATGACAAACTTACAAACTCTGAATAAATCAACTTGCTGGAGCTATTTTCTTGCATGTAGGCCATCACTGAAGGTAACAGTAGCAAAGTCCCCCCAGCCCACCCCCACACTAAATCCCCCCAAGGTCCCTTTCCCAGCAAGGGTGCAACCTACACAGCCATGGCTCATACTCAGCCCCTCCTGAAACTTCTCTTCACGTCCCCAGCAGCCAGATTTCAGAGATCAACTTCCTTGCCAGTGATACCCATCTCTCTACCTCTCCTGACCAGAAAGACACAAAGCTGGCCACGTTCCAAACACATTTCTTTTTGCTGAGGCAGCCCCAACACTGTAAGTGGATGTTTTACTTTAATTAAGTCAAATAATCTTTGCGAGCACAGTAGATGTTTTGTTAGTCCCAGGGTCTGGGCATGCTGAAGTCAGGGCCCCAGCCTGTGCATCCAAAGCTCCCCTCTTCCCCCAGCCCCTCCCAAGGGACCTATTTTGGGAGCCTGGCTCTGAAGCCCGAGTCTTTTTTGGGCACATGTTTTCTCTTACGGGCACAGCCAAGTCGTTGGAGACTGAGGCAGAGCCCAGGCATATGGTAAAGAGCTCCTTAGTAAAAACTGTGCAAAGATCCCAGGGAAAACCATTCTCCCAAAACCATTCTGGCTTCATTCGTGGAATCACAGGTGGGGTGTTGGACACATCCGTGCAGCGAGCGGGGCATCACAGGGCAGGATGGGGACTCCAGAGACGTGGTGCCCAATTGCCATCATGCACATGCGGCTCTATGCAAACTTTACCTTTGTCCTTGTGTCCTCGGCATCAGAGGGTTCTGTTTCTTTCTCCTGCCTGCCCACTGATGCGGTGCTTTCTTCCATGCCCTCCTGCTCCTCTTTTCCAGCCTTACCAAAGGAAGGACAGAACAAACCAAATCAACAGTGAGCAGTGGCAGAGAAAAGAGGGAGTGCCAAGAGAAAATGATGCTGAGCACAGCTAACAGTCCCCAAGTGTGTTTTCACAGACACCATTTCCTTTATCCTCACAAAAACCCCTCGGAGGCAGGTGCTATGATCTTCATTTTACAGATCGGGAAATTAAGGCTCAGAGAGGTTAAGTAACTTGCTCAAAGTCACACAGACAAAGGAGGCACAGAAATGTCTTAATGGCTGGACTGATGTCTTTAGCGGGGCAGAAATCCCTGGCAAACTGGGTGCTTTTCATTGTTATGAAACCTACAGACAGGAGAAGTAAAGGGACCAAGGGTGAACTGGCCCTGGGGTTAACAATCATCATGGTGACATCTCCCCCAAAGATCTGTTGCGGCCATAGAAGTCCCATCCAGGGCACTTATGAGTAGGAAGGGGGCGGTCAGCCGACCAGTGTCCTCTCCACCCCTCGTTTGTCCTCTTTCCTAGAGCTATAGTCCAAACTAGCAATCCCCTCCCTTCTTCCTTCCTTCTATTCCTTCCCTCAAATTCAGTCCCTCATGATAGACAGTGCTCATGTCTGAGAAAGCGAACAAGTAGAAGCAGGTGTGCGGTTGGAGAATTAGTCTCTGAGCAGCCTTGAAAACAGGGTCAGCGAACACTCATCCTCAGGTCAAATCTGAGCTCCTTTTATACAATCTGTGAATTAACAAGGCTTTTCACATTTTTAAATAGTTGCATTTTAAATGATTACATAAGTGCCTACATAATATCTTCACGTTGGCCTCTTGGCCCACATAGCCTAAAACGTTTGCTGTCTGGTGCTTTGTAGAACAAGTTTGCCAAACCTCATTTTAGAAGTTTTTGGAGGATACTCTCCCCTGACTTAAACTTTGGCCACCAGATCAGTGACTCTTCCTGGACTTTCTCAGGGGCCAGCTGCATCTTCCCGACGATTTTGGCCGAGGTTGGCTCTGAGTAAGCGACTCTGGTTCTGATTTCTTACAACCGGACACACCCCTCTGGCGCTGACACGGAACCAGCTGGGGCAGGAGCTCAGAGCTGACTGGTTTAACCAGTTATTACCAGACAGGGGAAGAGAGCTAACATCCTCAGGTCCTTGCTCTTTCTGGTATTTGGAGCGGAAGATTCCAAGCTCTGCTCTGGTCTTCTAAGCTAGCCTAAGTGCAGAGCAGCTCCAAATGCCTTTTTAGCCATCAGAATCCATAGCTTCCACCAAAAGGAGAGGTCTTGTATTTTTATCTCCCTGAATAAACTACCTATGGCTCTCCTTTGTCCGAGTAAGTAACGCTTACCCTCCCCAAGCAAATTCCTCCAGCCACGCTCCTAGGTGGACACAACAGAGCCCCCTCCAATTCCAGTTGGGAGAGGCAGGGGCAGCCTGGCCCGACGGAAGCACCTCACCATTTGCATCTAGGTGTTTCTTCCCGCAGGCAAAGGAAGAGCAGTGCCTTCAGTGTGCCCCTCGCCCTGGGATCACTTCAAGTGAGAGCAGCAGTTTAAGGGAAGCCGATAAATGCAATCAATGCACCCAGCTGCCCGCACCAGCTCACAGACTAAGATATTGGGCCCCAACTGTTGCAAGCAGAGCTCTGCTTCCACAGAGCTAGGCCTACGGTTAAACCACCTCCTAACTGGTCTCCCCCTTCTGCCCTGTAGCCTCCTCCCAAGTCTATTCTCCCCAAGGCAATTAAGAATGATGACTCCACAAGGCAAAAACTGTCCTAACCTCACCACACCTTCTTGCTTAAATATTTCATTTGTTTCCCTTTGCACTCGGGATAAAGACACAAATCCGTAAACCCGCCTACAACCTTGCATGGTAAGGCCCGTTGACAAACCAGACCTGTGTCTCAGCATTCTAACCCTGGCTGTCTCTGTTCCTGCAACACTGACCCTCAGCCACAAGGCCTTTGCACATGCTGTTCTGTCTGTTCTCCTTCCTTTCACTCAGTGAAACCCACCATTCCTTCCAATCTCAACAGTTGCATCTTAACCCAGGGAAGCCTCTAATTCCTTGCCACCTTAACAGTAGTATATACCTCCATCTCCTTCTTAGCACTTAACTCATGCCCTTCTACTCATCTGAGGAATTATTTGATTAGTGTGTCTTTCCATTAGACCATGAGCTCCTGCGATCAAGGGTCATTTCAGTTTTCACTCAGAACTGCAGTCCCAGTGCTAGGTGTTCTGTGGATATTAGTCAATACAAGGATGGAGACTGGAAGGAGGGGGTGGAGTGGTTAACTAGCTCACACCTGCCTCTGCAATGCTTAGGTCTCTGTCTAGGCTCTGAACTGAGCATAAGTAGTTTTTCTATTTCTCCCTTCTATGGACTGCCCATACTGGGGGCTGCATTCTAGAGAACCTTGGGCTCCATCTGGCCTACAGACATGTTCTAGTCTATACAGTTTCTAAAATGTGGAAAAATTTCAGAGATACGTGGATTTTGGTGCTGCTCTTTAAAAAATGGGGGATCTAATAGCACCCGGCTCGCATTCCTGAATGGCAGCCATAGAACAGAGCTGAGGAGTGGCTAACTGCCCCCAGTAGACAGGTACCCCTTCCTTGGTCTGCCATGATTACTTCTTTCCACGTTGGCTTCACCCCTGTTACCAGGTCTGTGTCCCCTTCCTGGCTTCCTTTCTCCAGGCATCTGGGTCTATAACCCTTGATCGCCCTTCCAGTAAGGTGGAGGAATGTTTCCTACCCATGTTCACCCTACTCAGTGACTTGATCTCTTTCCTTCTTTCTATGGCCTTGTGGTCAAGGTTGAGTCTCGGGTGTGGACTTGGCCACTTACAAACACTGAACAGCACACACACTGGCCTCTCCACCATGGGCACTTTCTCCAGACATCTTAGAGGTTTTGAATGAGCACAAGCTCATTAAAGCCCTATGACAGACCTGTGATCACACCCATCTCACCAATGAGAAAATTGAGGCCCAGAAGAACAGGGAGTGACCTGGTTCTCAGAAGCCAGGCCTTTGTCTCCAGAGTCTGGGTCAGTCATTCCTTTCTTCCTTCAGCAAATACTTACTGGGCACCCACTCTGTGTCAAGCCCTGATTTCGGGACTGGGGACATAGCAGTGAGCACAGCAGACAAAAATTCCTGCCCTTGTGGAGGTTATGTTTGGAGGCTGTAGGAGACAGACACTAAATAAAATAAAGACAGACCAGGGGACAGGTTGGACCTAGGAGAGTTTGGCAGGGAAGGAAGACAAGTGAGTTGGGACACTGTGGTTTTATGTTGTGGGATTTCTCTCCAGGAATAACCTTGGGGGGGAGCAGAACAACAAGTGAAAGGTGGGGAGGAAGGAGCCACGTGACTTTGGCGGGAGAGGGGTCTCAGGCAGGTGAACATGTGTAAAGACCCTGTGGTGGGAGGTGTCCGGTATGTTAGAAGAAGGCAATGACACCATCCTCAGCCAAGCTGTCTTCCATCTCCAAGTTCAGTCACTGCCTGTTATCTGACTCCTGCGGCAGCCCTGGAGGATTTGGGTCATTTTCAAGATGGTTATATACACTTTGAGATCAGTGAGGGAAAGTCTATGCTACTGATATTCCATCAAAAAAAGGGTTTGGGGCTTCCTGGCTCCCAAACCCACAGAAACAATCCATTGGGGACCCCAAGTCCCCACCGACTCCACTCTAGGGCTATTAGAGGCAGAACCAATTAAAGAGACAGAATGTGTGGAAACCCATGGGGCTTTCTGGGCATCTCTTTTTTGCATCAGGGCTGTGGGGATGACCCATAGCATGTGTCACCTTAAATGGGCAAACCGATGAAAGCAGGTGGGTGAAATAGTAGGAACAATATCGAGACTGAAGAAGAGTCTCAGAAATGTGGGTAGGCTTGTGAAGGGGCAGCTCCATCACTTTGCCATGGGGACACAGGGGGCTGGGCTGCTGGCGTGTGTATGAGGCCCAGGCTTGAGCCCTTGGCTCAAGGGGCTGCTGCTCTCTGTCCCTCTGTGACTCTTTGGAGGCACTGACCCATCACCAGCCCCTTAGATACCTCCAAGTGTAGACACACTTCTTAAAAACACCCTCTGGTTCACAGGTCCTCGGGATCCAGTTCAAGTCCTCAGCAAGGCACACAAAGGCCTTTGTGGACCCACCCCACCCAGGTCCCTAATCTCACCTCCTGAGCAACCCCTGCCATGCCAGTCAGGAAAAACCGTGGCTGACTTCGAGATGGGCGAAAAGACAACAGGGTGTTCTTTCCACGGACCACTGGGCAGTTAGCTGTCCAGCACACCCTTTCCGGGGTGTCCCATCCTTAGGAGGTGGGGCCTTTTGTTATCTGGAACTATTTTATAACCCTGCAAACTACAGAAGACGGATCGTAGTGCAAATGATTCTTGTTCCTAGAGATGCAATTTTACCTGCTGGAGATGCAGCTGGCTTCCCATGGAAAAGGCTTTATGTCTCTTAGCAAATTCATTTCAGCGTTCTCAATTGCCTTTCCATGTTGCCTGTTCTTTGGCTTCTCCTTTGACCCAGCTTTTACATCTTACGGATCCCTCGTTAATTAATGGGTTAAATAACATCTTTGACATGTATTCATTTTATGTTTGCACAAGAGCCAGGGTTTTACTGTTTAAAAACATTATTCTTTAATATGCCCTAAAGACACCACCATGCTGAGTATCTCTAGGTTCTTGAAAACAGTCTTCTTTTCTCACTTTTGCCTTCGCTGCTTCCCAAATTGCTTTTGTCCCCATTTCCCATGCCTGGCCAAATGTCACCTCCTCTGTGCTGCTTTCCTCCTCTCCTGGTGCAGAAGTAACGCCCACAGAACAGCCCATCCGCTACTCCACTCCAGTATGTGTCCCACCGACCGTAAATCACTTTTGGCAGCTCTCCTTCTACCATTAGACCTTGGTCTCCACTACAGCCTGGACCATGTCCCCTTCACCTTTGGACCCCCTGTGCCTAGCACGCTACCTGTCAAAGTGGCCTCCCACCAATGCATACAGGAGTGAATGCAGTAGTGAACAAAAGCGTGACTCTTCAGCGTCCATGGCCTTGAGAACTGGGCTCCTTATTTCAACTTAGTCACTGTCACTAACTCCTGAATCAAACTAGGAGACAGGCACGTAGGGTTTTTTAAATTGAGTTCCTTATGAAGCACCCCCTCCCCGACCTCCACGATCCCACTCCTACTTAAATGTAGGTGGTTTTGGGAAAGGAGGAAGTATAAACCAAGCCAGGATGTAAATTTTGTACCCAGAGTCCTCGCGGCTCACTGTGTGAACCGAAGTTATATAGCAGGTTATAAGCCCCTCCAGACGCTTGGATGAAAGGTGCCAGCCAACTGCCGAGCATTTTTATTACGGTGGAAGTAAAACACTGGACAGTGTCTAGGGAGGCACACCAAGCCCTGGGCACCCAGTGCCACGTAGTGGGTGGTGGCTGCTTCTCCTTTACCACCTCTCATTGAAGCCCCAGGCTCGGCAGATGCTTTTGGCAGGAGAAAGAATGAAGCAGACCAAAGATCTAATCTCCCTGAGCAGAGTCCACGACGCCGCAGGGCGCCTCCGCTCCGGGCACACGGGTCCACAGACCGCCTTTGCATCATGTCATGTCGCTGCCTAACTTCTAGTAAAGGTAGCCACGCGCCAAGGGATTTGGAGCCCGATCGCTCTGTCATTTCCTGACTGTGTGTCCTTGGACAACTCCCTTAAGCTCTCTGTGCCTCAGTTTCCTTATCTACAGCAATAATAGTATTATTACCATTATTACCTCATACAGTTGCTGGCAAGATTAAATAACTTGACTGAGACAAAGTGTTTAGTACAGTGCCTGGCACAGAGTAAACATCCAATGAGTGTTCCATTCATTCAATAAATAAATGTTCATCATCATCATATTAATATTACTGTCCTCGGGAACCTGCCTCTCCTTACCTGGGGAAGAGATTGCATCGTTACCTCATTCCCCGCCATTCTGCTTTCTTTTCTATCATCAGCTCCTTCTTGGTCTCTATCAGGTCTCTTGGTTCTGTTTTTCTCACTCTGCTTAGACTTGACGCTCTCAGGGGCCCTAGTGACCTTCGGCTCCAGCCCGTCTTCCTTGCCTGAGTCCTCGGGGTGGGGGTGTCTGCTCTCCCGCAGCCTGGCCTCCTCTTTCCTCCTGGACCTCCCGGGAGCTTCCTGCTGCTGCTTTACATACTTGTCCGATTTGCCTTTGGGCTCCTTCCGGTAGTAGCTGTCTTCTCGGCTTTTGTAGCCCGAGGCGGAGTGCAGCGGGCTGGGGGACCCGGGCCTTGGGTGCTTTTCTCGGTGGCCCCGCCCTCCTTCCAGCCGCTCATCTAACTCCGCTTTGTCCAGTTGCCAGGGGTAGTGTTTTCGATCATGTGGCCACGCATCTGCCCTGTCCCTCTTGTCCTCTCCATTCTCCCTCCAGGGGCTCGAATCTCGCTCTTCCTCCCTTCTGGCATAGGGCGAGTGCTCCCACAAGTCCCGGCTGTTGCCCCAGTCGGTGCGGGTGGGGCCCAGAGGGCTGTGGGAAGAGCTGCAGGAGGTGAAGCTCGGCGTGTGGGACCTCGGGGACAGTGACCGGCTCACCGGACTGCGAGACCGTGGCCTTTCTGGGCCGTATCTGTGAAGGAGCCAAGGAGTGTGTTTTATGATCTGCACGTCCCCTGCCCCCATGCACAGATATGCCCAGTGGACATACTGTGCACTAACCCCATGTGGCCATACACTCTTCGCCACAACCGCACAGCCAATACAGAGAGTGGTGCAGGAGAAAGCTTTTCCTCCCCTCTGGCTTCTAAGGAGGAGGATTTTCCCAGAGTACAGTCCTGGCTGTCTCTGCCCTTTTACTCATTCTGCTTCTGGGAACTGGGATAAATAATTGGACTGGTTAGGCTCAACTCCATCTTTCTTCCTCTTGGAAGGAAGCTAAGCTCAGGGGACAGGCAACTCTCCCTCTGGATGTGTGTGTGTGTGGGGGGGGGATGGGGGGGGAGGCGGTGGTTGCCCTGGTCTAGCTTGGTGGGCAAGGCTGCCTGACCCTGGGGTTCAATTAGCCAGTGTCTCGACAACAAGACCAAAGCCACAATTCCACCTGACTTTTACTGTAATGAAGGCAACCTCTTGGCCTCCATTTTTCTTGTTTGTTTCTCATCTCAGTTTGTTCAGGTCTTGGGCATAGTAGAAGATGCTAATTACTGGGGGGACAAGAGTGAGGAGGGCAGGCTCAGAGATTCCAAAACCAAAGAACTAGGAGGGCACTTTAGGGTTGGAGAGAACCTTAGAGCTCTGACCTGCTTGTGTTTCAGATGAGGGGACTAAATCCCAGAAAAGGGATTCTCAACCTGCCTAAGATTCAGAGTAATTTTTTCCAGACGCTCCGCTGAAGAACTGTGGGAAGCATGATCCGCCTTTAAACGCATCTTTAAAAAAACCCCAACCAACCATTTTAAAAAAACCCTAAGAAATAAATGGGGATCCCAAACCTGAGCAGCTAGATACATACAAAGACACACACACACACACACACACACAAACACACACACACACACACACACACACACACACACACACACACACACATATACTCCCAGCCTCTCTGGGGATTGTTTGGTGATTAAGCAGATCTAGTTAATCACGTACCCATTATTCTAAAAGAATGGGCAATTTTCGTTTGGTTTCCAAATACAGAAAAACCAGACAGCCCTCACTTACCAGGGGACACCCAGAGGTGGCTCCCTAGGACGAGGCTGCCTTGACCATCAATGGGGAAACAGCCTGGACCCAGCCTGGTGAGAGCACTATCTGTGGCAGCCCCAGGTAGAACCATGGAAAGTGCAGGCCAAGTGCTGGCTCCTGTGGTCTCCCCCTTGGCTCTCCACAAGGGCTGTTTTCGTAGGGGAGCGACAGGGGGAAACTTGTACCCCCAACTTGACACGGTCCCAATTTCAGTCGGAAGAAAGGAGTTGGAAAACTGAATGCATTCAATGTTCAGAGTAGGTGACTGGGCAAGTCACTACTTTTGGGGGGGTTCACCTACATTCCTGTTCCTGTATCTACATTCAGCTCATGAAAAACCAACAGCTGGCTCTAAATAGAACACACACACACACACACACACACACACACACACACACTGACTTTAAGGTTTTTTAGCAGAGTGTAGCCTTGCCCCAAAGGGCCAAATATCAACAGAATCCCTCCTATATTCCTTTCTAACAAAGGAGGTGCAGATGAGAGGAAGCCTACCATCTTGCATTTTCCTGAGGCTTAACCTGAGCAGCAGTTCTGGACGGCATCCGGCATGTGGAAAAGTAGGGCCCAGAAAGGCTGATGGACGGGGCAAGGGCAGGGCACAGTGTGACTCAATACCCGTAAGAATGAGAGACAAGAGAGTGTCCCAGCTGCCCAGAATCCTCCATGATGCCCAGAGCTGGGGCCTCACCTGTCTGCTTCCCGGAACATGTCCCTCTCCCTCTGGGAATGCATGTCCTGGATGATGGCAGCCACCGTTTTCCCGGGTTTCTAGGCAAAGTCAGAGAGGTCATCATCAGACCAGAGACAGCCATGCAAATACCAAAGGGAAACAGAGAGGACTTGGGTCCATTGCCCGGTCCGCCCAAGGGGAAAAAAAATACCTTTTTAGAGGAAGAAGAAGTTTAATCCAGGGAATGAGGAGTGTGAGCATAATGCTGAATGGAGGGGCCCCGACATTTTGGGTACCTCTTTATTGTAGAACATTTTAAATATATGCAAAAGCACAGAGAATGGTATGTTGAACCCCCATGACTCCATTTCCATTGTCAACAATTCTGACCAACCTAGTTCATCTGTACCCGAATCCTTTCCCCACCCCATAGAATATTCTGAAGCAGATCTCAGACATAATATCTTCTCATCCATTCTATGAGGACACTGATATGGCTCAATAACACCATAGGGAACCATCCATGGTGCTTCTGGTCAACACACCTTGCTCTGTTTAAGACAAGGGTGAGAGGCCAAGCCCCATGCTGTTCCAGGGAAGTGCTGGCATACTCAAGGGGATGTACCTCACTTTGAGAATCTCAACCCAGGAAGAACAGCTCTGCTTGGCCTCTAGCTGCCTGAGTGATCTGGGGTCAAGGCTCGTTGTCTGTGGGAGGCTCCCTTTCTCCACCTATAAAGTTCAGATAATGAGGCCCATCTGGCATCCACCAATAGCCTCAGGGCACAGCAGACTAGGCTGATAAAAGCCACAGGTGTTGAACTGTTGGAGGGTTTCACACCCTCTGACCCCTCTGTGGCTGTTTTCTAGGCCATGCCTCAAGAGTCCTGTGAAGATGCTGAAACTTTCCAGATGAGCCCTTAACTTGTCATAGCGAGACCCTGTCCCAGCAGCCCTGATAGTTTTCAACATTACTGTGCTTTCCAGGGTCTGCTTCCGTCTTCACCTGACTCCTTTTGCCTGGACACCCTCTCAGTTTATCTGACTCTCCTCATCCTTGAAGGACCTGCTCAGTAATCTTTCCCTTCTTTATACAACCAAGTCATACTGGCTTTTGCCACTGAACTTCTAGGAGCTCCCAAACTGATGCACTCGCTTAAGTCTTGTATAATTTCCACAAGAATAATTTGCCTCTTCGGTTACACAGCAAACTCTCCCCAAGTGAGGACCAAGCCTCCTATCAGCTGTAGCTCTCAGCACCATATCTTACATGAAATCAGTCACCGTCTGCTGATTTAATCTTCCTGCGAGCACCACAGGAACACACACAACTGCTTCTCAGGGCCAGAGACCTCCTCTGTGGCATGGAAGCTGGCAAGACCAGTGGCCCTGAAACCAAGGCCTCTGCCGCCAAACTGCCTGGGACCCTCAATCCCACCCCGAATCTACTGACGGGAAACCTCAGTAGAGGGAAACCTCTGCTCCAGAGAACCTGAAAATTCCCCTGATGACTGGGAGACACTGGTTTAAACTATCCTAAGTTCCCTTCTACATGTGAGATGCTATGATTCTGGAGAAGTCTCTATGGAACAACCCAGAAAATAGCTTATCCTTCTTGTCTGGGTCTGCAGGAAGGAAAACTCACTTTTTATTGTTCCTTCAGATTTACTCTTCCTCATTCATTCCATGCATTTGCTGGATACATGTTATGTGAAAGGTTCTTACCCAAATGCCCTGAGGAATAGAGCCTTTGCCGCAAAGAGTGTATAGAGAGACATGATTATCAGCATGAGGAAATATTCAAGACAGGAGATGAGAGATACCTTAAATCTCTCTTTTCTCTCCCTCCACTTTGCCTGGTGAGCAAAAGGTAAAGTTAGAGGAAAAAGACCAATCAAAATTTCCCCCCACCTCTGCAAACCCTGGTGGGACCTCAAGCGGTGGCCCCTTGGGCCCAGAGACACATATGGATAGTGTTTTGCTATCTACCTCCCTAGTAGGCCATTTCCCCTTTTCCACCTCTGCTCTGGGGTGACACAGGCCTGGCCAGTCACAGCAAGGCCTTCCCTGGCCACAGAGATTGGTTCAGGTAAGGACATGTGTCCCAAACTAGCTCAAGCACAGACAAGGCCTCTCAGCACTTACGAGGAAGCTACTAGGAAAAACTCTGGCTCTGTTGTTGAAGGAAACGGGAGGCCAGAGCTGCTGAAGTCAATGAAGCCACCACGCCACCTAGAGGCTGGAGCCGGGGGCCATCCAGGGGGACCCCAAAATAAAGCAAAGTGAACAGAAGGCAGAGTGCAGAAAAGCCAAGTCCTAATGATATCACTTAGGCCCTAAATGCAGCTCTGCCCGCAGCCACAGCCAGGGTTACTCCTGGACTTTTCATTTACATGAGCCAATAAATTTCTTTCCTTACTTTAGTTGATGAGCTTACATGAGACAAATTTCTGTCACCTACAGAGAAAGTCCTAGCTGGCTTATGTCAACCTAGGGGCCATGATCATGCATTGCTATGTAGTTAAAGTAGGTTTTGATATGCTTTCTATTAGAGGCATTGTGACAGTTTGGGAGCAGAAAATCCTTCCTAAAGGGTAGTTAATGTGTTCTAGACACACTGCAACATCTCCTGGGAGCTTGTTGGAAAGGCAGAATCACAGCCCTGCCCCAGATCTACTGAATCAGAAATCTTAACAAGACCTGTAAGTGACTTGTATGCACATTAAAGTTTGAGAAGCCCTGTTAGAATACTACCTGCTGCTTACTAGCTGGGTGACCATAAGCAAATTACCTGATTTCTCACGTGGACAATGGAGACCCTACTAACACAATATAGAAGTGTAGATATTGTGCAAAACCAAAACAGTCCTAGGTTTTAATCATGGCTCTTCCAGCAGCTATGATCTTGTGCAAGTTACTGAACTTCTATGAGCCTCGGTTTCCTTACCTATAAAACTGAGATAATACCTGTCTGACAGCACTGATGTCAGGATTACAGAAGATAACGTATATAAGGTGTTGGGCACGTGACTTGACCCAGAGTACCAGGACTCGATTAAAGGTATATTATTCTTATTATTGTTGTACTGTTATAGTTACTGCTATTATCCACCCTACACACCTCATAGGGGAAAGTGATTGCAAGACTCAAAAAGATAATACATGGAAAAAAAAGTGCTTAAAACCGAAGAACTCAAGGTGGAGTCCTTTACTGATCCGGCACCTAAGGTTCACAGATGTAAAGCACCTTGTCCAAGCTCCTCAAAGCAGGAAGGGGTAAAATCTAGGCTGCACCACCACCCTCCGGTCTGAAATAGGTCACATGATCGTCAATGGTGCTGTTTTCCCTTTCTTCCTCACACCAGACTGTGAGCTCCTCCACAAGCTTGCTATGTCTATAACCATGGTGCCTGGTCCAGTGGGCACGCGGTGAACATCTGCTGAATGCAGACCTTGACCACGTGATCTCTTTAACACATGGTGTTTGCACCATCCTGAACTATTTCCCTCAGTAAGTACTGCAGTGCCTCAGTACCTTAATTTAAAAAGCTGAGTACTGCTGTTCATCCGAATTAGATTCTTACAACCACATCTCATTTAGACACCAAAGATCCACTGGGAATTCAGTGCAGAAATTCAATTTTAGCCTCCAGGGGAGAATCCAGGAGAACAGAAACTTTGGCTGGGTACATAATGGGATAGGACCTTTGATTTGTTGAGAAAAGCAACATGCTTGCATTCGCCAGAAAAAAAAAAAAAAAAACAAAAAACCCAACCAACCAACCAAACAAAAACCAGGTTCTGCTAGAATTGTTGGTGAAGGATCTTCAGAAGCAATAATTGCAAGCAAAGCTGAATCAAGACTGGCAACTGACAACAGGCTGACACATTACCATGTACGTACGTGGACTTGTCAGATCCTAGCAACAACCACTGAGCCTCTGTCTTCTGCCTTCAACCTTGAAGGCTGATTAAGGGCTGTGGGTCTTAACTAACTGGACCCTATGTAAATATGGAATAAGCTGAAGCAAACTGGAAGATCCCTATTAAAACGGGACAGTAGAAAGCACAAAATGACAAGTAGATTGAAATATAAATATGAGGCGCATGGGTGGCTCAGTTGGTTGGCACTGGATTCTTGATTTTGCTCAGGTCATGACCCCAGGGCTGTGGGATTGAGCTCCACATCTGTGCTCAGCACAGAGCCTGCTTAAGATTCTCTGTCTCTCTCCCTCTGTCCCTCTCCTCCACTCACATTCTCTCTTTCTCTCTAAAATTAAAAAAAAAAAAAAAACAAAAAAACATACATAGCAATAGTTACAATAAATCCAAAGGGACTAAGTGCTCCAGTTAAGTGAACTCCTTCCTGGAAACCATTAAGAAGATACAATCTAAAGATAAGCATGGGCAAATGACCCTAGAAGAAACTTTCCACCACAGAAGACCCAAATGGAATAGCCAACGAACATAGGAAAAGGGGCTCAACCTCAATTAGTAATCCGGAAAATAAAAAATAAAACCATGATAAACCATTATACTCTCCCAAGACAGGCAACACTTAAAAAGCCAGATAACAAAATGTTAGCAAGAATGCAGGCCACTGAACACCCTGACACTAGGAGGAATGTAGATCTAGGACAACTAATTTTGAAAAGAGCTTGCTACTATTACCAAACAAAGTTCAGGGTAAGCATGCCTTGAGATCCAGCAATTCCACTCCCAGTTATGTATGTGCCCCTAGTTATATGCTTGTGTACCCGTGTACCAGGATACCGTGTTCAAGAGTGTTCACGGTAACCTTGTCCCTGATACCCTAACACTGGAAACAGCCCAAATGTCCACAGACAGTGGAACATATAGATAAATTTATAGTCGGACAATGGAAATTTATATAACGATGAAAATAAATAGACACACCCAGCATGGATGGCAGATGTTGAATGAAAGAACACAAAGAGTATAATTCCATTCATGTAAAGTTCAAAAATAGGCAAAACTAAACAATCACCTTAAGGGAGGCATAAGTGGGTTGTAGAGCTGTAAGGAAAAGCAAAGAAATGATCATCCTCCAAGTCAGGAGAGTGGAGAGGGAGGGGTAAAGCTTGAGGAGGGACTCAGAGGGGCTTCTGGGTGCCGCCGGTATCTTATTTCTTGACTTTGGTGGTGGTTTTATGGGAGTTATGGGATTTCAACCATTACTACTTTTAAAACTATACAATATATAATTAGTCATTTTTCTGAAATGAAATATATGTTATACCTCACAATAGAGCAAGAAGAAAGGAAAAGAGAAAAGAAAAGGAAAGAAAAGGAAAGGGAAAGGAAAGGAAGGGAAAGGAAAGGAAGGGAAAGGAAAGGAAAGGAAGGGAAAGGAAAGGAAAGGAAAGGAAAGGAAAGGAAAGGAAAGGAAAG